>NC_088924.1:42015000-42097500 GCF_038396675.1 Hydra vulgaris | reverse complement strand
ACAACTTTCTTTCTTATAGCAAAAAAGATTTTGCATTCAAAATTTTATTTTTTCAAAATCGATTAAAAATGCGAATGGTCTGAAAAAAAGTTTAATAAAAATGTATTAGAAAGTTAAATTAAGTTTCTTAAGAGTTAAGAAAATTTTTAACAATTAAGAAAAATTTAGGAAATTTAAAAAAATTTAGAAACTTAAATTAAGTCTTGATAAAGAAAACAATTAATAAACCTCGTCCCCGTTTTTTTATAGAAGTTTACAATTTTACAATTAGAAGTTATTGAACACTAATCGTTAACTCAAAACAAAGATTTAAAAGATTTTTATTCTTTTTTTTTTTTTTTTTTTTTTTTAATTTTATTTTGCCGTATAATACTATTTACAATGAGAAAAATCGTTTACATATATAATAAATGGCCGGAGCAAGAAGAAGACATAGGGGAACCTGTTGTACCTTTGACCACTTTTTGCTTTAAGGCGTTTTTTGCGTAGCCTATTGAGTAAATCCAAACCATTCAAACTTTATAATATTCTCTTATATTTTGCTCAAAAATTATACTTAGAACTTTTTTTTCATTTGACCAAGAAGTATCTTTTTCCCGCGTTTTAAAAAAAGAAGTCTGTTGGTCAAAGGTACAACACGTACGTTGTACCTTTGACCGATGCACGTTGTTCCTTTGACCAAAATGTTATTATTAAAAAATCATGCAATGTTTGAACCCTTTTTAATATTTTAGCTTGTTATATATTATATAGAAACATTTGGTCCATCTTATATCAATAAAAAAAATCTAATTATTTTGTAATCAATCCTAATTGTCTAAAAAAAAACTAGAAAAATCAATCCTTACAATCTTGCAAAGACTTGTGTATTAAAGTTACGATACTCAGTATTACTAATTTTTTTCAATAAAATCAGTTATTATAACTATTTAGATAAAGTCACATATTTTCTTTAGTTAGATGCTACTTACATGAAATAATTAGGATTAAGGTCCAAAACTTTAAACGCGATTTAATTGTACAAAACATATTTTCTAATATATACAGTTATTTTTATTATTTTAGATAAGAAAAGAGCAAAAATATATTTTTATAACTTATGTTAGCTGGCGGTCTATATTCATTTACATATGATCATAATGCTTTTTATAGAAAATATCTTAATGATGACAACAAAAAATACAATGATAAAAGAGTAAAATATATTAACTATTGCAAATAGTCAGATCAACATCAAACATAAGATACTGACGCTTAGATGAACCATGACCAATACTTGGTGGTGGAAGTTTCATAATAATATCCTTAAGTTCCAAATCATAAAGATTGTCATCTTCTCTTATAAACTTGTTACAAAAGTCTCCTGATTTCTTAAGATACTTAATTTTGTAAACTATACCAACAACTTCTAAAACTTCTGCTACATAAAATCTAGAGCATTTCTTTCCAGCCAACTTGACAATTAAAAAATCTCCAGAAACAATTTCACTTTCATTATCAAGTATATTTACTCCAAAATCAATTTCATTAGAGCTTTCATCATTTAAACATATGTCAGACTGACTAAAAATAATCTGCTTTGCCATTTTTTTTCTTTTGCTTGAAGAGGTCTTTTTAAATTGTTGGTTATTAGATTTTGAATCTAGAATAACTTTAATTTCAGGGGTATCAGTTAAAATACATGATTTTCTATTACGTCTTTTTGAAGTATTTGTTTTTCTTAATTTGGCTTTAGGATGAGGTCGTATTATCTCAGGTGAAACAATTGATCTTGATGGTAAACTCACAGTAGGGATTTCCCCTAAAACAATAGATGACGTTGATGGTACACTGGATGGAGCAGTTTTAACATCAATAATCTCATTAGAAAGGCAAGCTTCAGTATTCACTATTGGCCTATCAGTAACATTTGCAGCTAAAAAGTCAATATCAGTAAAAATATTTTCATTAAATGGATAAAATCCAGTACATTTAAAACTGTTTATAATATTATTTGGTACAAAAGCATGAGGATAAGCTTGACCAACAAGGTAAGATATATCATAAATTGTGACTGGTTTACCAGCATTGCCTGGTGATATCATCCAGTTATTCATGGCATTGTTATAAAAAGTTTTAAATGGTCCAAAAACACCACGATCAAGAGGTTGCATTTTATGGGTTGTGTGAGGATGAAATGTCATTAAAACTATGCCTGATTTTTTTGCTAACTCAATAACAGAAATGTTTACATGACTCTCATGATTATCCATTAATAAAAGAACAGGTTTTTTAATTGACGGTCGCACATTACTAATAAAATGTTCAAGAAATTGCACAAAAATGACTTCATTTGACCATCCAGACTTATTAGCTGCTCCTACACTTCCAGGAGGACAATTATTTAACATGTAGTCTTTGAATTTAGCACGTGGAAATACAAGTAATGGTGGGATGCTATTTCCAGTAGCATTAATGGCTGCAATCATTGTTACATTGTTGCCTCGTTCAGCACTAGTTATGCTCCCTATTTGTTTTTTACCTTTTGGAGCTAGAATTTTTGGTGGTACGTGGACTGTGGTAATTCCTGTTTCATCACAGTTCCAAATATTTGATGGGTCAAAATGATAACGTTCTAAAACATTTTTGTAATTTTTATATACAATTCTTACAGTTTCTCTATTGAATGCAGAAGATCTACCAAGACTTGTAGGTTGTGGTTTACGTAGAGATAGCTTGTTATTATATCTTTTGCGAAAATCTCGCAGCCATTGTTCACCTGCACATTTATTTTTCATCCATGAAGTTTCAATTTTTTTATGATTTGCTAAAGCATACTCATATGCAAAGGATCTTATCTGCTTTAATGTAAGTCCATAATGCATATTTGCAGCATCTGCCAAGTAGTTTACCAAAATTAATTCTTCTTCAGTTGAGAATACTTTTTTTGGTTTGGTATGTGAATATAAATATTCGCAACTACCAGATTTTTTAAACTGCTTCAACTGATATATTAAAGTTGACTTTTTAATGTTGCAATGTCTTGCAGCTTCACTTAAACTCATTTTTTGTTGAAGCACAAAATTCACTGCATTTAGCATATCCATTTCGGAAATCTTTTTGCGAAAAACACCAATCTTGCTCCTTGGCATTTTAAAACTAAAATATATTAACAAAATTAATTAACTATTTCGATACATTTAATTCCCTATAGCTGAGCAGAAACTAGGCAATAAAATGAACTTGACAATAATATTGCTTCAGCTGTCCAACTAACTAAATTAACAAAATTGATTATTCTAAGTGTAGTAGTGGTTCAAGAATAAATAGTGAATTGCATTAAAATTCAATGGAATTATTTCATCATCATAATACTAGAAACAATTTTGCATTAAAAAGCAATAATGCACAGACGACGCCTAATAAGGTAGATTATAAATTTTATAATCTTGCCCTCTTAAAGTCCGCAAATTACCGAGGAAGCAGTTTTTATTGGTCAAAGGTACAACGTCCTTGACTGGTCAAAGGTACACGAGATGGGTTTCTTTAACAGTTATTGTCTTAATCCCCATTTACGGTCAGACATAATCATCCAAAATTTTCCATAACAAAAAAAAGATGTTGGGTAATGTTTATAATGTCGTAGATGAATCAAACAACAATTTATCACAGTTTTAAAATCAGAATAAGATTAACACAAATATTTACTTTTTAAGAGTTAAAACTTATAATTGCTTGTGGATCAATACCATCTATCCTAAGTATAATGTTTTACGATAAGAAGAGTTGTCATGGACTACTATTTCAAATGACACTTCCCGTTTTTTTTAAATAATAATAGTAAGCCAACAGAGTAGAGTGACCAAAGGTACAACGTGGTCAAAGGTACAACAGGTTCCCCTACTGTCTTATAACCGAGCCCCGTTAACATTGAAGCCGTCAGTTAATATTACAATTTAAAAACTTTAAACATAAAAGTATATATATATATATATATATATATATATATATATATATATATATATATATATATATATATATATATATATTTCTACAAAGATATTATAAAACTTATAATAAGATATTAAAATAGCATAAGTTTTCAATAACAACATATTTAAATGAAAAATAAAAGTCAGAAGATCAAAAAAAATAATAAGTTATGACTTTTTCACAAAAAAAACAAACAAAAAAAGTAGATGAAAACCTATTCAGTTTATATATTTTTTTATTATTTTATAATCAAATTTTAAAATAAATATTTTAGATCGAGATTTTTTCCTAATAAGAAACGTTTACATACTATTTTGAATTGTTCAAAAGATATGTTTTGAAGAATGTTATTTTTATTAATTTTTTGAAAAAATTCATTCCATAGAAATGCTCCACGATATTGAATTTGGAATGAACTGAGTTTGAAATAGAATCTTGGAACTACAAAATTATCATTTGAAAAATTTGTGGGGTACTTATGAGAAATTTTAGTAAAGTAAGAGTGAAATATATTAGGCGACAAACCATGTTTAGATTTAAACATGAACAGCATAACTTGATATATGTTTAGTTTATAAACATTGAGTGCATTAAGTTCCATTAAGAAAGGCTCTCCATGAGCAGTTCTCTTAACGCCAAAAATAATTTTGCATGCAATTTTTTGTTTACTATAAATTTTTTTAAGCTTTCCATAGTTGCTACTTCCCCATGCAATATTGCAATAGGATAGATAACTATGGATAAATGAAAAATATATAATTTTTAAAGACTTGATATTAAGAAATGGTTTAACTCTATATAGAACAGAAATATTTTTGGAAATTTTATTTTCAATAGATTTAATATGAGATTTCCATGATATATTTTCATCTAATATTATTCCCAGGAAGTTTACATTTGATTTTCTTTTAATAACTGAATTATTCATAAGGAGATTGGGTAATTTTAGAGGGAGGTGATCACTCTTACTAGGTTTATGAAACAACAAAAATTTAGTTTTCAGTACATTTAATAAAAGTTTATTACAAATAATCCAATCATTAACTTTTATTAGTTCTTCATTAAATATTTTAAAAAGATCTTTTATATTTTTATTTGAGTAAAATAGATTAGAGTCGTCAGCACTTACAGTTTTACCACTTACATCTTTACCACTTACAGTTTTACAAGTTATTGAAATATAACGACTATACAAAGATAAATTATAGAAATGGTCAGTGTGGAATAGACTTCCCTGTGGGCATAGTACGTTTTTAAATATATATACTCACTTATATTATATGTAAATCTATTTACATTATATACAAGCTGTCCAGACCTTTAAAATACGGGTCATGGTTAGGCTATTTCACAGCGACCATTCCTATACTTATTTCTTACTTCAATATTTTATAGAAAGCGGTAGAAAATTAATTATTGCGTTCTTTAAAGTTTATCTTTAAGAAAATATTAGTGTTTTTTTTCGCTTTGCTATAAATTCATTGTCGTATTATCTCTAAGCATAGTAAATATTTAAACATCGAGTTTCAAAGCCATACAAATTACTATTACTTTAGCTTTAAGAGTTTATTAACTTTATTTATCACACAAAAATTTTAAATATTATAAGCAAAATAAAACGTTTAAAACTTTGCGTGCACGGTCACGCTCGGTTTACGTTTTGTTTTTGAGTCAATACTGATTTGGAAACTCCGTCAAAAGTTTGACGGGGTTTCCAAATCAGTAAGGTTTATTATTTAAGTAATTAACAGCGCTGCAGATGTTTCTAGTTTTTAAGTTTTTTAATATCTTTAAAACGATAAAATAAAAGTAGCAGGCCAATCACAATAAATAGCAAAAATCAATTTTTTTTTATACTTTACTAAAAAATTAGATAAGAAAAACTGGTTAATCAATAAACATAGAATTTTGGACCCCTTCCTAGTAGATTATTTACCATCTCTATATTTAATAATGTATTTTCTTTCAATCTATTCAATACACTTTCTGGATGAATGATATTACAACGTTTTTATTATTTTAAATTTCACTGAGTTCTTATGGTATTATGCAAATAATAAACAAGCACTCTTTATTTGTTAGACTTCGTTCGCTGTTTTCATTTTGACTTACCTATTTGTAAACACTATGTCGTGTAGCACCATCAAATCCAGCCGTGTGTCTAAACGTCATTTGTTGTTTCTTAAGCTTATTGATCACCACAGGAGCTTATACATCCCACTGTTTTTTAAGATTGTGTTGTAGAAGATCTTTTAGCGGTATATGTTCTAAATCGTGATCAACATGAATGTTTCGTATATTATATGTCTTTTTCTTCAGCGCCATTGGTTAGAAGCTGGTATATTTATTTTGATATAACGGGTGATGCGTAAGTTATCGGACAAATCCTAATTTCATTATTTGAGCATAATAATTAGTTTTTGTGGTTTTATGCGTAGGCATAAACGTCCTATAAAATATAAACTTTATTATTTGAAACACAATTATTTAAAATGAGGTTAAATGCAGCTGAACGAGAATCTTTTCGAAAGCGACTGAAAATCTTTTTTGTAAATAAACCTAATATAAAAAAAAAAAAATCGTTAATCATTTTGAAAAGGAAGGGTTTGCTCGAAGTACAATATATGATAACCTAAAAAGACTTGAAACTGTTCAATCGTTTTCTGATAGAAAGCACCCTGGTCGTCCAACATCCTGGACTAGAGAAAAGAAAGCCGAATTAACGAGACTTGTCAACAATCGAAAAGGGGTCAGTCAGAGAAAAATAGGTATTAAATTCGGTGTAAATCAATCGACAATTGGTCGTCAGTTAAAAAAAATGAATATTAAATATAGAAAACGTGAAAAGACTCCAAAATAACACTATAGAACAACAAATAAAGGCAAAGAAAAGAAGCAGGAAACTAGTTAACCAACTCTATAACACAAAATCGCTTCTAGTCATCGATGACAAAAAATACTTTTGTTTTTCAGGGGACAACATGCCTGGAAGTTCTGGATACTACACAAACAACAAAAAGACATGCCCAGAAAGTGTTCGTTTTATAGGAAAAGAGAAATTTCCAAAAAAATTATTAATGTGGATAGCCGTATCTGACCGTGGTATGTCCGAGCCATTCCCAGCAAACCATGACACTTGGGTCCCGCGCCGTTTTTGTCTGGGCTAGTCTGGGTTACCCAGCCTGGGTTCAGCGAGGTTTTAGCGTCGGTTTCAGTGTGGGTCCCATGTAGATATCCCGAACCATCGTGAGCATGAATTCCATCGCTAACATTATTTAATTTAATTTACTTATATTAGCGACTTGAACATTTTGGGGTTTTAATTTATAGATTTATCTATTTTATATACATAGTGTTTATTTATACATAGTATTTATTTATATGAAACGTTTATATAAACGTTTATATGTTTTGTATGAAATGTTCATACAATTTTAAAAACATTTAAATTTTATTTATGCTATTTCGTATAATGAAATATTTCATTATACAAAATAGTTTAAACTATATTGTATAACCCATGTACTTGTTATAATGATCATTGTGTATATATATATATATATATATATATATATATATATATATATATATATATATATATATATATACAATGATATATATATATATATATATATATATGTATATATATATATATATATATATGTATATATATATATATATACATATATATATATATATATATATATATATATATATATATATGTATATATATATATATATATATATATATATATATATATATATATATATATATATATATATATATATATATATATCATTGTATATGTTAATTATATTATTTTATATATTACGCAAAAATTCGTGTTTCATCAGGTAATCTGTTGATTGTTTCATTAGATATATCTGATGAATCATGCAACAGATTACTTGATGATAATTATGATGATGATGAAAATAATGGTTAGCTGAAACATTTATAACCCTTGCACATCTTAGCTAACCATAATTTTTTATTTGTCTTTACACATTTATTATTTAAGAAATAGCTGTTATCAGAAAATATTAAATACAATTAAAAATTATAATGGCAACATTTAACGTTAATTTCAAGATGTGTTCCGATAGAACAAAAAGAAGAAGAATTAATTCAAGAGTCTCAAATATACTGACAGAGTTATTTCAAAAAGATAAATATGAAAGTATTTCCATGCTAGACAATCCTGCTATTACTTCAAGGACATTGGATGACATAAGCTTTAGTAATTTAAAAAAAGGTTTTGATCAGAATGTAAATGGACACAAAAATCGAAATGAATGTTTAACTACTTTTGATAGATCACAAACCAAGTATTCAGAAATGCTCTCTGATAGTATTGAAAATAAATCAAGTGTTGATTTTGATTATAGTAGATGTGATTTGGAAGCTGATGAAGTTAGCAGCACCTTAAGTGACGATATTGATGATAATAATAAAAATGATGACTGTACATTAGGAAATATGTTGCAGGATTGGGCAATAACCTATCGTGTATCTCATTCAGCTTTAGGAGGTTTATTACGTATATTGAGTCCGTTACACTCTGAGCTTCCTACTGATTCAAGAACTCTTTTAAATACTCGTCGGAATATTGATATCAAGCATGTTGCAGGTGGAGAATATTATTATTTTGGGGTGCAGTATTGGATACAAAATATTTTTAAATTCAATCTTCCCAATTCTCAAGTTGAACTTTTACATATTAATATTAACATTGATGGTATACCACTTTTTAACAGCAATTCTATTTCTTTTTGGCCAATTCTTGGTTCACTGAAAGAGTGCCCATTAGGTGGAACTTTTCCTATTACTATATATAGTAGTGCAAAAAAACCTACTTCTCTTGATGAATATCTAAATGACTTTGTTTCAGAAATGAAGAGCTTAAAACAACATGGCTTTTTATTTAATAATAAAACTTATATAGTGAAAATTGATGCTATAATATGCGATGCACCAGCAAGGGCTTTCATTAAATGTATTAAACCTCACTCTGGTTATAATTCATGTGAGAGATGTATGCAGCGTGGCAAATGGTGTAACAAAATTACACTACCCAATATAGCAGAACCACTAATTACAGACTTAATCTTTACTGAGCGTCAATATTTTGAGCATCATGTAGGTACTTCACCATTGGAGGAGTTGGGTTGTGGTATGGTTACAGAATTTCCATTAGATTATATGCACCTTGTGTGTTTAGGTGCTATGCGTAGGATTCTGTTTCAATGGATTCATGGACCGCGTGGGGATTGTAAGCTATCTCAGTTACAATTATCCATGATATCTGACAACTTAGCTGTTATTTGTAAACACATCCCAAGAGAGTTTTCACGAAAGCCACGATCTCTTTTAGAATATAAAAAATGGAAAGCGACTGAATTAAGACAATTTTTATTGTACACTGGGCCTGTTGTCTTAAAAAATGTCCTAAAAGACACAGTTTATTCAAATTTCCTTGATTTGTCTGTTGCCATACGAATATTGCTCAGCCCAAATTTGTTGTCAAAAAATCTTGACTATGCCGAACAACTATTAAAATACTTTGTGGTCACATTTTCAAAGTTATATGGTGAAAATCAACTTGTTTATAATATCCATTCTTTAATACATTTACCAAGTGATGCTAAACGCTATGGTGTTCTTGATAACGTGTCAGCGTTTAGATTTGAAAGTTACCTAGGAAGATTGAAAAAATTAGTTCGCAAGCCTCAAAATCCAACTGGTCAAGTGGTACGCCAAATTATTGAAGGGCACTGCAACATCAATCAAGACACTTCCAATAAAAAAGAACCAATCTTGAAGAAAATTCATTTAGATGGTCCTATGCCTGTTGAATACCAATCTTATATCCAATTCAAACATTACCATGGACCTGATTATTTTGTTTCCACATCAATTGGAGATAATTGTTTCAAGGTTGAAAATAAGTTAGGAATTGTAAAAAATATTTTGCATAATTCCACCTTTGCTGAGCCTAATGAAGCTTTAGTTGTGTTTGAAGAGTTTGAAGATATGGAACTATTTTTTTCAGATCCAGTTAGTTCCATTTCGCTTGCAATATACTTTGTTACCAAACTTACTGGCATAAGACGAACCTTTCCTATTGCTAGTCTCATGACCAAGTATATTCTACTCCCTTTTAAACAAGGATTTGTTGCTTTACCTCAAATGCATTTTTCATAATTTTTAATGAAATTGTTTTCAAGTTTTTTTCATATTAATATAGTTTACAGTGTGAATGTTTAATATACGATTTGTTATTCCATAAATAAATAAATATACAAAAATTTCTATTATGACAAAAATTATTTTGGATTATTTTCATTTGATTTTAAAAAATTAAAGAAAGAGTAAGTTATAAGCTTTATGATTACATGACTTATTATTGTTTATTTAATTTCTGCAGTACTTTTTACAATAATAAATTTTCAAAAATGTATGCTATTCTCGAATATATTGAGACTCAAGAGATTGATTTTCTGCCAATCAAGTGGATGGTTGATAGACTCAACTGGGATGTTAATAATTTAATCAAAAATAAAACTGTTTTAAATTTTTACTATCCACCAGCAAAATCAGCGAACAAAGTGTTGAATGCCAAAAAAACATGCAGCAATCCAGAAGAACACTGGCTTTTATACAAAGTACGAATTCTGGGAACTGCAAGTAAGTATTGTTAAATTTTTTGAGATTCTTAGTGTTTGTCTTTTAATAGAAAATTTAAAGGTCCTTTAGGGACTATCAATTAGTCATATACAAAATGCTTTGGTAGTGGTAGAAAAAATATCTCTTCTTTCTCCTATTTCCAAAATATATTGTCTGTGCAAATTTTCAACAGCCAAAAATATACATAGACTTGCAGGAAGTTAAAACTAAAATTGTTTAGAGCATAATATTTAACTAATGTTGTTTATATTATTTTTCTGAATATTCAAATCAATGTACACAAAATATAAGTAATTTTTCTAGACACTCTTAAAAGTGCAAAAGAAAAAACAAAGCTGGCTGAAGAGACATCCAATGTTGATTATGATACAGATGATTCTGGTGATTGTAGAGATATGGAGACACGGAAAATTAGGTTTGTGATTTCAAGCAAGATTTACTTTTGTTCAGAGTTACAAAAAAAATTTAGCATATGCTTATTTCAAATTTATTTTTAACTTTTAGAAATATACTTGGTGGTTTTCAGATTTACAGATTATTTTCAGACTTTTATTTTTTATTTTTGTATATTGGTTGCTTTAATAATGAAACCAATTAATTAATTAATTTATTTTTATTTATTTTATAATTATAATTTAAAATAATAATTGTTTTATAGAAAAAGAAAACATTCTTTCATCTATGAAAGTGAAGTGGATGATGATAAAGTTGAAGACTTTTTTCAAGAAAGCCTAATAAAAGAGTAAGATAAAGTTCTATTTTTATAATGTATATAATATTATGAAAAGAATTATAAATAAACTAGTATTATGATTTTCTTATTTTTATTTATATTTTCAGATTTTTATAGAAGAGAGATGTGAATATTGTCTTTAATAGATAGGGTATGTGGAATAGTTAGGGGTGTCATTAAATTTGAAAAACTAGTAGTGAGGTGGATTTAATAGGCGATTGGTAAAGTTTATTGGGAAATTTAATACCCATAGGCTGTTAAAATTTATATTTGAATTAAGGAAATATAAAATGGTTTAATTTTGAGTGTGGATAGACCTGCGAGTAATAGTTTAAGAGTTTAATATAGCCTATAACATTTACATTTAGTTTGTTTTCTAATTGTTATTTCAGAAATACTAACACCTGTGGTTTTACAAAACCAACACCACCTGAACACTTGAGGGCAATGCAATCAAGCTCACATAAGTCTCAGGTTAAAATTAAGGAAAATGCATCAAAATACCTAAATAATGCACAATCCAATCCATCTGATGGCCAGCCTAGTGTACTACAACCTGATGTGTTGTCCAGTCAATCAAAAACTATTGTAGAAACACCAGCTCATGTATTAAGTTCGATCAACTCATGTAAGCTTGTTTTTAAAAGTTGCACATTTCTTTAATTGATAATTTTTTATAAGTTCATTAAAATTAGTTTATCAAACCTATGACTGTATAATAATTTTTATTTAACATTTTATTTACATTTGATAATTAAAAAAAATATATATGATTTAGCTGTTCTTTTGGAGAGGTTGATAACAACCCTTGAAGAGATAAAAGAAAATCAAAAGACTCATTCTGTAATGTTGCAATCCATTATGCGACAAATAAATACACCTCAGGTGGAAAAAGATAATGAAATGCCTATAGGCATTCACCTTCCAATTTCCAGTATCAAAGATATGGATGATTTGGAGGAGCAGTTAAAAGATCGATCAATCAAGAGAACATTGGTGATAAATAAAGATTTTTTTTTTTTGATTTATTGGTTTATTTTAATCTATGTTTGCCCCCAATCCTTACAAGACCTGCCTTGCCTCTTTTTTTAAGACCTCCTTCCCTTTATTATATCTTGACCAAAAAAAATTTGTACAATGTTAGACTAGCAATGCAATCGGTCATAAAACTAATAATTCAATTATCTCCTAATTTAATTCCATTTATTATTTATTTTTTTTACTAAAAAAATCAAATTTGTTACTTTTTTAAGACTTGTATTGTGTCAAATATTGGTGGAAGCTCATTGGATGATGCCATCAAAAGAATGATGAAATTTGTTCTGTCTAATAATCTTGGAAGATTGTGCAATCTCTCTGGACAGTCTGGAAAAGTATGTTTTTCAAAACTGGAAATATTTGAAGTAGTCTGCGGTAAGTTTTGCTTTTCACATAATAAATCCTATATTATTTTAAATATATTTGAATATATTTAAATTAATATGTAAGCATAAAAATAATATATTTGCTTATAATTAATGTTATGTATATATATATATATATATATATATATATATATATATATATATATATATATATATATATATATATATATATATATATATATATATATATATATATATATATATATTCATATTCATTGACACGCTTAAATCCTGATATGTTGACATTACAATTACATGTTTACAATTAGACATTTAGTCATAGGCTATTTAATTTATGGCATTACAATAAATTACTATTTTTTACTTTAAACCTATTGGTTTAAATGTTAGTAAATTTTTTTAAAAAGGATTTAAAACCTTTTAGTTATATTTACTAACATTTATTATTATTATCGTTTGTGTTTAGGTGCAGTTAAAAGAAATGCATTGACAGCTAATGCAACCCAAAAGGAGATAGAGGTCGAGTTGCGCAAATGGTTTTCCAACGCCCGAGATCGAGGCCAAGACAGCCGGAAAAAAAAATCTTTATCAGATAATGCTGATCTGTTGTTATCAGAAATATAGTTAAACTTAAAAAATATTCGGCTATTAAATAAAATATATAGACTTACTATCGTTCTAGGAGATTTGAGGATTGCCGTACGGTGATACTCGTGCGTGTGGTCAGGCAAATCGTAATCTGATCAGTATAGACAATTAAGCTTAAAAACAGTTTTATTACCATATCCCGCGATCAACCCTCCTAAAAACGTACCCATGCGGTTCCCGTGCGGGACCCTTCCAAAAACGTTCCCATGCGGTTCCCGTGTGGGCCCCTTGGACAAAACCTTGTGGGTCCCGACTGGGATTCCCGTACGGGTCCCATACTTTAAACAATGCGGGCCCCGTGTGGGCCCCGTGTTTTTTGGCTGGCTGGGTTGAGCCACTTCCAAGGCTGTAGCGATCAATTCATCAATCTATATTAATGAATGTTTAGAAAACCGACTTATTCCATTTTTTCACAAGTATCATGGAGACTTTAACTATTTATTTTGGCCAGATTTAGCAAGTTCTCATTATTCTGAAGATTCTCTAAATTGGATGGACCAATATGTTTATTACGTTGATAAAGAATCCAATCCCCCAAATGTGCCTCGAGCACGACCAATTGAAAATTTTTGGAGACATTTGGCACAGAAGGTTTACGAGGGAGATTAGCAAGCTTCAACAGAGCAAGTTTTGATTGATCGCATTAAACTAAAACTACAAGAAATTGATTTAAACTTTTTACAGTCGCATATGAAAGGCGTCAGAGCAAAATTGAGATCAATTGCAGATGGTGGTGTTTTTTCATATAAAAGATAATATATTTTTACTAAAAGATAAATGCTTTATTTAAAAAAAATATAATAGTAGTTTGTTTTTTTATTTATAAATAAGTTATTGACGTTTTTATTTTGTCCGATAACTTCCGCATCACCCGTTATCACTACAATAAATAATGCTAAAACTTTATCAGAAAAAGTTTTCTTAGTAGCTTCAATGGGGTTTTTATTTAAAACTTTAACAAAACTACTAAGCAATATTCACCTAATAAAGATTCACCTGATAAATGTCTTAAATACAAGACTGCAGTCTCGTATTTGAACTCGCTCGTAGTTTTTGCATGATGTAGTTCGGTACTAGATAATCAAGCTTTTTTAAAAGAGCAGCATGGCCTTCCAACTTTATTAACTGATTATGTAGCATTAAATATACTGTAGGTATATTTAATTTCGGTAAGCTTGAGCAAGCAATTTTCATTCTTCTCTCAAAATCCTCTAATTTAATATCTACAAAAACTACAAGAGGTAATATCAATGAAAAGAATTGTATATCATCAGGAATTAGTTTATTTTGTAGTATAAGTCGGTAAATGTAACTAATTTTTTATATTATTACTAAACAAACAAACAAATAATTATTAGATCAATAGTACAATGTGTATTGATTTATATAAGAAACAAAATGATATAAGTAAAAAGTCATTATTTTAAAATTTTAAAGAAACCCAAATAAAGGTTTTTTTAGGTTTCCAAAATTATTTGACATTTTTTATACAAAATAAAAGTATTAAACTCTTTTTTTATTTATCTTGTTTAAAGCCAATTTATAAGTGTTATATAAACAGGGTCAGATTAGATTAGATTAAAACTTAATATAATAGTGATTTATGTTCTAAAGGATATGAAGGTCCATAAAATATGAAGGACTCTTGTAACATGCCCTACATACTTGGTTGGTATCCAAAATCCCAAACCCAAAAACCCAACTTAATTGTAAAAAAACCAAAATATTTAATACTTTTATTTTTGATTTTTTTAAATTAAAATATGAACAGTAAACAAAAAACTTTTTAATAAATAAAAAAAAAAGAATTTTAAACTGCTAAGTTAGCATAAAAATACATAAAAAGTGAGTTATGTAAAACAACTGCTGCTTAAAAAATACTCGCGCTATCAGGCAAAAAATTTTACAAATAGGAGACAACACATTGATAAAGTGCCTGAAGCAAGAGTAATTTATATTTTTATTTCGTTTCATAATGGCTAATTTGGTAAATAATCCAAAAATTTGACTAAAAGTTGACAGGGAAATACAAACTTTTCAAGAAAAAAAAAAATTTCTATCAAAGAGTCTGTTCAGGCACTAATTTATTTAATATTTTAAAACATAGTAGATATATTTTAAATGACACAGGTTTTTGATGTAAACAAAGAACAAAAATCACTTTTTTGTGAAAGATTGGGGCTAATTTCTAATAAAAGCAAAAATTAAAAAAATTAAAAAAATCATTTTGTTGTATTTTTTTTTACCATGGATCCATCTTAATGGGTTTTTGATCTCAAACTTTTTTTTTAATTTTATAATTTTTTTAATTTTAAATTTTTTAATTTTTCTAATTTTTTCATTTATAAATTAATTTCCATTTACGCTGTCACATTGTCAGAGTTACACTGTCAAGATTTGATGCTGCTCAACAATTGTTCTAATGATTATAAAATTAGCAGTTTAGTGAGTCATGAGAAATTTTTTTAATTTGGAGCAGTTATATTCAAAATTTAATAATTTAGTCATCAGCAATTCTGCATCTTGATCTTAAAAGTCTTTAAATCCGTTCAAGCATTTCAGCTTTTTCTCATTCTAAACAATATCTAATTTTGTTCCAAATAATGTGAATAGTTAAGAAAAAATATTTTAACATGTGTGCAAGTGCCGTAAAAATCCTGCAACATTTGCAGGATTTATTCCATAATCATTGAATAAATATGTTGGAAAACATTTAGCATTTTCTAGTTTCAATGCATAGTAGTCAGGAATAAATTTGGGATAGACTTCATTAATTGACTTCTATCCAATGTTTTTCCTAAGTGAATAGATAAAGTTACAAGAGTAGTAAACTTAAACAAAATTTTACATCTGTTTTTTGTTTTTATTTAAATTTGATCACATATAATTTATATATATATATATATATATATATATATATATATATATATATATATATATATATATATATATATATATATATATATATATATTTATATATATGCAAGGCTGTACCGGTTTTGATTTTTCCAAATCCGGTCGAAGCCGGATTTCTACTGACAAATCCGGCCGGAGCCGGATTTCGAAACAAAGTTACAGGGGCCGAAATCCTGTACATCCCTACTTGATATTGGTAGTGATCAATTTGACAACTACCAGTATCAAAAATGTTGAACATTTTCAATACCAAGTGACAACTGGTTTCTGTTAAACTTAATTGCTGTTATTAAAATAGAAACACATAATTTCACATAACATATCATAACATAACAAAATAACTAATAAACAATTGAAACTTTCAATTTAAAAGTGAAGTAAAGTAACTTTAGTTTCAGCAATTTTTTTTAATGTCTTTGGTCAGTTTTAAATTGTACTTTAGAAATATTGGCATAAATATATGTTATCATTATGTGGGAGAAGTGAACTACGATTATCACAGAGGAACTCCCCAGGAACACTGAACAAACGTTCTGATGGTGAACTTGTTGGTGGAGCACCCAAATAAATGGGAGCTACTGTTGCAACAGCTTGCAATCGTTGCATGTTGTCACTCCACCACTGTAGTGGATCAACGAGTCTATTTATTTCTGGTTCTGCCAGATACTGGCTTAGCTGAGTGTTAATGCCTGTTGGTAATTGTTGTTCATATGCTGTGCCACCAGTGGACGTAGACTGAACAATTTCATCAATACATTGTCAGAGTAATGATGATGATGCAGAAGAATTATCCAGCTAGGCTTAATTTACTGGAATTTCTTCAACTTTGACAATCTGCTGCTATCGACGCAAGATCAAATGCTGCTATCGTCAATATCAAGGTCAAATGTTGCTGTTGATGCAAGATCAAATGTTGCTATCTGGTCAATCTGCTGCTATCGATGCAAGATGGAAGTAAATCTGAGCTGCTCAGCATGATTAGATTGACTTCTATCTTTCATCGATAACCTCTGCACTGTATTTTTACTGAATGTATATTTAACCACATCTTTGTCGTCACTTCAGACTCTATCGTGTGTCTTCTCTTTAGAGCTTTTCTTTGAGTTGTTGTTTGCAATTAGGCTTAGCTAATTATATTGTAAAGAAATGTAAATACAGATACCATTACAAACATGGAGTTCATAGAATATATAATTGCAAAGAAATTGATTTGAATAAACAAAATATTAATTATACATGTAAACAAAAAAAATGTATTAAATATCTGACCAAAGTTCAGAAATCCAGCTAATATATATATATATATATATATATATATATATATATATATATATATATATATATATATATATATATATATATATATATATATATATATATATATATATATATATATATGTATGTATGAATGTATGTATGTATGTATGTATGTATGTATGTATGTATGTATGTATGTATGTATGTATGTATGTATTTATGTATGTATGTATGTATGTATGTATGTATGTATGTATGTATGTATGTATGTATGAAAACACCACCGTCCATATTTATTCGAATGACATAAACTTTTTTTAAAAACTCTTCGGTTTAATATTTTTTTAATTTTTATTATTTTTGGACGGTTAATTAAATTAAAAAACATAAAATTATTTTAATTTTTAAAAAATTTATAAAAATTATAAAATTGTTAAAGTGGTATGATATAATGCTAAAATGTAGACTTCGAAAAAATGGATCATCATTGGCTATAAACTTGTCGAAGTTTTAATTCTATGCTTTCGAGAGAAGATTGTTAGTTCAAAGAAGAGTCGTTGATAAAGCAGTTTGTATTATCGACTATGAAACATGGTAGATAAAGTGTTAAGGTGTGGGGTTGTTTTGGCCGAAATGCCACATTGTAAAAATGGAAAGGATAATAACAAAAGCAGTTTATTAGCATGATTTTTTTCTTTAAAATTCATGCTAATCTTTGAAAAGTTGTACTAATGGGAAGCCATTTTTTTATGAAAAAAACAACCCGAAGCTTAAATCTAAAACATAATCTTCAAAACATTGTATAAGTTCGTTGATTGAATTAGAGAATGATCAAATATTGAACGGAATGATTTGGCCTCCCCAATCACCTGACCTCACTCCTATAGGACTTTTATGGAATAAATTAAAAGTAATGTCAAAAACGAATGACTAATGGATGCAAAAAATGAGGAATAAAAACGAAAAATTAGATAAATTGTTATGTAGAATGCCAAGAATAGCTATACCGGTTATTGTCGCTTGGGGGGTTTTAAATAGACAAGTAAATTATTAAATAATCTAATGGGACTTTATATCAATTTTTATGTTAACTTAATAATTAGGAAAGTAACATGTAATTTAGGTAGATTTTGCCTTCAGTTTCTTTCCCAGTAGTAAGTAAAACTTTCATATTTTATATAGAAAAGTATGACCATTCGAATAATTATGAATGGTAGTGTATATATATATATATATATATATATATATATATATATATATATATATATATATATATATATATATATATATATATGTATGTACATATATATATATATATATATATATATATATATATATATATATATATATATATATATATATATATATATGTATATATATATATATATATATATATATATATATATATATATATATATATATATATATATATATGTATATATATGTATATATATATATACACACACACACACACATTAAATCAAACAGCTTTTAACACTTACATATTTATTGAATATTTTTTTTGGAATTTTGATTGCATCATTAGCAGCCTGAATGCAATATTCTGCTATTTTTTATTGCATTCCAGTATCAGTTACAGAAATGAGATAGGGTTTACTTCCATTATGGATACTATGAGTAATTATAGAATCATTACTGACTGTATTCCAACCTGTAGTATGGATTAGGCGTAAGTCGCGGGGTAAAGCATAGGTGGCGATGACGTTTTTCTGATGGGATAAACTAGTTATTAGTGCTGATCCTCATCAAAACGCCAGTAATATTAGACGCGGCTCTGAGGAGATGTTTATTACTTAATCGCTACACAAATTACGTTTACACATTAGCATTAATGTTTTTTTTCCATTTTGAGGCCTTTCATTGTTGTTTGCATACTTTTTATTTTTGTAATTAATTTTTCGTTTTATTAATTTTTTGTTTGGTGATATATTTTTTGTATATTTTCGTTCATATTAGTGTTTATAAAACAATTTATTGTTTATTATTATTGTAAGTACTGTTTAGGTGAATTGTCTGTCTTAACGGGTGATGCGGAAGTTATCGGACAAAATAAAAACGTCAATAACTTATTTATAAATAAAAAAACAAACTACTATTATATTTTTTTTAAATAAAGCATTTATCTTTTATTAAAAATATATTATCTTTTATATGAAAAAACACCACCATCTGCAATTGATCTCAATTTTGCTCTGACGCCTTTTATATGCGACTGTAAAAAGTTTAAATCAATTTCTTGTAGTTTTAGTTTAATGCGATCAATCAAAACTTGCTCTGTTGAAGCTTGCTAATCTCCCTCGTAAACCTTCTGTGCCAAATGTCTCCAAAAATTTTCAATTGGTCGTGCTCGAGGCACATTTGGGGGATTGGATTCTTTATCAACGTAATAAACATATTGGTCCATCCAATTTAGAGAATCTTCAGAATAATGAGAACTTGCTAAATCTGGCCAAAATAAATAGTTAAAGTCTCCATGATACTTGTGAAAAAATGGAATAAGTCGGTTTTCTAAACATTCATTAATATAGATTGATGAATTGATCGCTACAGCCTTGGAAGTGGCTCAATGGCTCGGACATACCACGGTCAGATACGGCTATCCACATTAATAATTTTTTTGGAAATTTCTCTTTTCCTATAAAACGAACACTTTCTGGGCATGTCTTTTTGTTGTTTGTGTAGTATCCAGAACTTCCAGGCATGTTGTCCCCTGAAAAACAAAAGTATTTTTTGTCATCGATGACTAGAAGCGATTTTGTGTTATAGAGTTGGTTAACTAGTTTCCTGCTTCTTTTCTTTGCCTTTATTTGTTGTTCTATAGTGTTATTTTGGAGTCTTTTCACGTTTTCTATATTTAATATTCATTTTTTTTAACTGACGACCAATTGTCGATTGATTTACACCGAATTTAATACCTATTTTTCTCTGACTGACCCCTTTTCGATTGTTGACAAGTCTCGTTAATTCGGCTTTCTTTTCTCTAGTCCAGGATGTTGGACGACCAGGGTGCTTTCTATCAGAAAACGATTGAACAGTTTCAAGTCTTTTTAGGTTATCATATATTGTACTTCGAGCAAACCCTTCCTTTTCAAAATGATTTACGATTTTTTTTTTTTTATATTAGGTTTATTTACAAAAAAGATTTTCAGTCGCTTTCGAAAAGATTCTCGTTCAGCTGCATTTAACCTCATTTTAAATAATTGTGTTTCAAATAATAAAGTTTATATTTTATAGGACGTTTATGCCTACGCATAAAACCACAAAAACTAATTATTATGCTCAAATAATGAAATTAGGATTTGTCCGATAACTTACGCATCACCCGTTATTTATTTTTAAATATTCCTCTATTAATCTTTATGTTTGTCTTGACAACTTCTCCTTTATTCTAATGTACTTCATTTCTTCCCTCAGGCGTTCACTACTCGTGTGAGACCATTCGGCGAATTTTATATACCAAAGTTTTTAAATAATAAAGTATTATTTTTAAGGTTAATGATTGTTATTAAGTATTTTTAAAACGTGCATAACTATTTCTACACCCCTTTGTGTGTGTGTGTGTGTGTGTGTGCGTGTGTGTGTGTGCGTGTGTGTGTGTGTGTGTGTGTGTGTGTGTGTGTGTGTGTGTGTGTGTGTGTGTGTGTGTGTGTGTGTGTGTGTGTGTGTGTGTGTGTGTACACCCTTTTGATTATGTTACTGATTAAGTAAGGAAAAAGTTATAGTTCTCAAGGAAACTTTGGACTGTTTTGTTATATCACTGCAGCATCATGGTTGCAGCAACTTATAAGATAAGTTTATATTGTTATTTTGCATTTTACATCCCATCGAATTAAACACAAAAAACTGTATAACCTATGGCAGTAGTAGTTTACCCAGCTTACCTAGATTACCGTCTTTCAAAATGTGTCAAAATGTAGAAAATAAGGTGTTTTACTAAAAAAAAATGCAAAATATAGTCATAATTCATTTTTATTCAAAAATGCAAGTGTTTCAATTAAGGCGCTGTTCCAATTATGCAACTCTCCCCTGTATATATATATATATATATATATATATATATATATATATATATATATATATATATATATATATATATATATATATATATATATATATATATATATATATATATATATATATTTATATATATGTATATATATATATATATATTCATATATAAACCTATATATATATATATATATACATATATATATATATATATATATATATATATATATATATATATATATATATATATATATATATATATATATATATATATATATATATATATATATATAACCCTATATATAATATATATATATATATATATATATATATATATATATATATATATATATATATATATATATATATAACCCTATATATATATATATATATATATATATATATATATATATATACATATATATATAACCCTATATATATATATATATATATATATATATATATATATATATATATATATAACCCTATATATATATATATATATATATATATATATACATATATATATATATATACATATATATATAACCCTATATATATATATATATATATATATATATATATATAACCCTATATATATATATATATATATATATATATATATATATATATATATATATATATATATATATATATATATATATATATTTATATATATATATATATATATATATATATATAACCCTAACCCTGACAAGATTAAAAATATCGTGTTTTTAATCGATATTTTTAAACGATATTTTTAATCTTGACATGTTTCGTAGTTAACATACTACATTTTCAAAAGATAAAAATTATATTTTAAAACTCTGGATATAGATATAAAATCAAGATTTGAAGACATTACAGAGAAATATAAACAGACAGATGAAATTGTTACAAAACAAAACAAATTATGATACTATAAATAGCAAAAAAAAAATTATAATCAAATAAAAAAAAAATAGAAAAAACTAAATTGACAAATTTATATTTTAATGAACAGTTTGTTGACTCAGTAAAAATTTCTCTCCACCACCTTTTAGACTTTCAACAGTCGGGACATATAATTATAAACTTGCCAAATACCTTTCTGATTTATTGTCTCCTTATATACCTAAAATTTATTCCACCTGTGACTCTTTTTCTTTTTTTGAGGAATTAAAACAAGTTGATATAACTAACAAATATATAGTTTCCTATAATGTTGAAAGCTTATTTATTAATATTTTACTTAATGAAACTATAAATATAGCTACTGGTTTATACTTTAAAGATGAAAGGTGTTTAAAATATTTTTCTAAAGCTCAGTTCAAAAAATTACTTCAAATCTCAACATCCGGTTCTCATTTCTCATTTAACGCGAAATATTATGATCAATTAGATGGTGATGCCATGGGTTCTCTTTTAGCGCCAATATTAGCTAACATTTTTATTGGGTTTCACGAACAAAAATGGGTTAGTAATTGGTCTTCCTCGAAACCAATTTTCTATAAACGTTATGTGGATGATATTATCGCTATTTTTAATTCAGAGTTTGAAGCTCAAGAATTTTTTACACATCTTAATAAACAACATAAAAACTCAAAATTTACTATGGAAAAAGAACAAGATTATCAAATAGCATTTTTAGATGTTCTTATCAATAAGTCTGTTTCGCATTCCACATCAGTTTATAACAAAAAACATATACTGGTCTTTTACAAAAATTTTCCAGTTTTGTTTCCTATTGTTATAAAATTAGTCTTATACGTTGCTTAATTGATAGAACGTATAAAATAACAACACATGGCTAGGATTTGATAAGGACATAAAAAATCTAATGTTTTAAAAAATAACCAATATCTACCTAGAATAATTGACACTGAAATTAAATTATTTGTTGATAAAAAGTTAAATCCACATGTGATAAATAGTATTGATAACCATAATATAAGATATTATAAGCTTCCATTTATAGGATTTTACTCAAATTCTACTAAATCTAAAGTTAATAAAGTCATTAAAAAATATTGTAAAGATGTTATAATTAATTTAATTTTCATTACCAACAAATTACAAAACAGTTTAACTTCCTAAGCTGCTCAAATCCAATGTTGTCTACAATTTTTCTTGTCTGGATGTAATGCCAGTAAAATTGGAGAAACCTTCAGACACTTAACAACAAGGATTCATGAGCATCTTACAAGTGACAAACAATCTAATGTTTATAAGCATTTAATTTCATCTGTTAATTGTAAAAATCTAAGTAACTATAATTGTTTTAAAACTTTGGATACTGCTCCTAAAAAAAACAAATTGAAGATAAAGAAGCACTCCATATTAAATGGAAAAACCCATCTTTAAATAAAGAAACTGTTTATTATAATGTAAATTTGTCAATCTAGTTTGTTTTTTTTTAAATTTACTTTTAAACTTTTTTTTTGCTATTTACGGTATCATAATTTTTATTATAATTTTTATTGGTTTGTAACAGTTCTATTTGTCTATAAATATTTCTCTGTAATTTTTCAAATTTTGATTTTATATTTATATCCGGATTTTTAAATTGTAATTTTTATCTTTTGAAAATGTAGTATGTTAACTACGAAACAAGTAAAGATTAAAAAATATCGCGTTTTTCTTTCAAATATGTTCACATTTATTGCTATTACGTTGCTATATATATATATATATATATATATATATATATATATATATATATATATATATATATATATATATATATATATATATATATATATATATATATATATATATATATATATATATATATATATATATATATATATATATATATATATATATATATATATATATATATATATATATATATATATATATATATATATATATATTGTCATGAATTGTTTTGATCAATACATAATATAAGTATAGGTTATTACAATCTAATTTTTTTTTTGTGTGCGGCTTACATTTAAGTTATTGTTACAAGTGCCGAAAACAAATTACTCCTATTATCAATTTTTAAGAAAGCCACCTATATTATGTGTGAAGCAAACTTTTAATTTTTTAATTATTTAACCATTTTTTGTCGCCTAGTTATTTGAAAAACAAAAAAACTAAAAATTAAAGTTATATAAAAGTTATATAAAGTGAATTTGAAGTATACGTAAAACAGAATTTCAAGAATATATATATACGTATAAAATAAATTTATTATGTTAAAAAAATCAGTATATATATATATATATATATATATATATATATATATATATATATATATATATATATACAGTCCCATTTTTCCTACTGTATCGTAAAAAGGTTCCAATTAGCCGACCGAAGGTTCAAAAAGGAAGGTTTGTGTATATGTAGGAGAAGACCCCCCTCCCTCCCACACACACTATCAGTTAATGATACTAGTTTCGTAACTCTGCATATTTGTATTAGGATGTATTAAAAAAGTCTGGTTACAAATTTCAATTATATATATATTTCAACATATATATAATCGGAACTCTTCCAAGCTCTATCAAAAAACCATAAGCGCAATATAATCTGGTTTAACCTCCAGCTAGCAAAAATGTTTCTACCAAAATTGGTAAGTTCTTTTTGGATTTAAAAGACAAGGATTCCCCAGTTGCCAATAATAATCTCAAGGTTTTTAGAAATTAAAAAAATACTTTAAAGGTGAGTTTTAGTTGAATGCCAAACATCAAAACAATCGTTAACTCGCGTAACTATCAATTTAATCTCGCTAAATTGCATAAATATCATCAGTAATGAAAAACAACACTTCAGATTCCAATAAAAAAGCAAGGACTTTTTAAATCAATTGCGCCTTGTAAATAACATTGTTTACCAAGCCACTCTATATCCAGACCCTCCAGACGGTAATAGAAAGTGCATTTTGGAGTTAGCGAAACCACGTTACGGCAATTTTTTTTGCCTTAAAAACTCCCAAAGAAACACGAAGTTTGGTTCAAAACGTCCGCAATTTTTTAATTTTTATGAAAAGTTGCAAAAAATTGCCATCTTTAGCGTTGAATTAGGGCTATAAATATAAACTTATGTATTTCTTTTTTAATTTTTATCAAAGTGTAAATATATATCATGCGTTTTTTTATAAAATCTGCTCTTTAAAAGTTATATAGACATTAAAATTCAATTTATTAAAACTAGCAAATCAAAAAAAAATTCTTTTTTCAAATCCATGCTTTATGAAATTCTTTTTTTGTTATCTTTTGTAGAAGGAAAAATTACTGATTTTTTTTTTTTTAAATTTAAAAATTACTGTTTTTACTAAATTTTTGTTTTTTAACTTAATAACTTAAGACTTAAAAAACAATAGGTTTTGAATCTCTGCGCTTTAATGTCTTCGAAACTGCAAATAATTTGCAAATCAATGATTTTTGTGACGTAATACGCAATTCATATCAAATAAATAAAATGTATGGGAAAATACAAATTAAATTTTTGTTAACTTAATTAACTTTTTTTGGTCAAATTTTTCCATTTCCTTGTATTGTCATCGAAAATGATTAAGTGTGCAAAATTTGAGCAAAATTGGTTGAGAAAAAAGCTTTCAAAAATTGATTTCAAATTTTGTGGCACACAAACATATATAGAAAGTAACCTTATATAAAGCATGGAAAAAGTAGTACAAAAACTAGAAATAATCAGCTGGATAGACTAAATGACGTTTTCTTTAACTATCAATGTTATTACTTATAAAGATAAATTTTAATTGGATCTCAAATTCCAGTTTACAACTATATGTCAAATTACAGTTAAATAGTAGTTTTAAGCAAAACAGACATAGAAATCACAGCCGTTTTCTGATTTTTTTATTATTAATATTTTTATTTGCTTTCTTTTGACGACGGAGCACACCCCACCATATTTTCAACGGTTTTTTTGTTTCTTGTGTTGCCCGACGTGGTTGATGCTTGCCTTGTAAAAAATTTATATTATCTTTGTTTATAAATTTATATATATAGCTCTATTAAATAGTATAAATAAATCCAACTTATTTATTATTGAGAACACTTAGGGGTCGTCCATAAAGTACGTACGCCAAAAATTTTGAAATTTGACCCCCCCCTCCCCCCTGTTGCCATGCGTACTTTTATGTCCCCACCCCCCCCCCCCTTAAAAGTACGTACGTTTCTCAAATACCCCCCCCCCCCTCAAATATCCCCCCCATCCCTCCTTTTTTTTTTTTTCTTAATTAAAAAGTTTAATTAAAAAAAAAGGAGACGGAGGGTACCTTAGATACTTTATACTACCCCAAAGCTTTTTGCTTACGCATTTTAAAAACGTCTTTAAGTATAAATGCAAATAATAATTTAAATAAATTTAAAATTTTCTGACGTAAGTGTGTAATTGGGCGAAAGGTTTATGCGGCGGCTATAGTCGACGGAGATCCAGGTTCGATTCTCGGTGAAATCTAGGAAAATTTTTTTTGTTTTTTTAACGAATCAAATGTAAATAAACTATACTTAAGGTGGACGTTTTTTTCAGGCACCCCTCTTTAGTAAGTAAAAAACGAGTCTAAGGTGAGATCAGTAATATTGAAAACAAAGGGTAAAACCCAGTGGGAGGGAGCAACAGCAAATTTTGTGCCCTTTTGCTATTTTAAGAAGCTTTTTATTTTAGCAAAACCTAGCGGTCTTTGAGACTCCATTGACACGTTTTTTTTGGGGTGACTCCGTCCCATCAACCACGGCCCTCAGGTCTTACTCAGGGCCAGTATATAAGGGCGGGCATGTGTGCATGGGCCCCCTCAGGATTTTTTGATGTTTTGATTTTTGATGATAGAACACTTTCACACAACGTGCAAACTTAAGTTTGTTAATATGCCAAATGAGGTGGCCTTGCAAAAAATTTGGATGGCGGAGGCCATCCAATTTTTTTTCCAAATCTAAAAGTTATAACCATGCAAAATTTACACCCCTCTCATTTTGGGGGTCGGGAGGGTAAGCGTTTTAAGGCTTTTTGTTCACAGGCCTCCGCCATCCCGATATTTTGCAAGGCCTCCTCATTTGGCATAGGTATAAACAAACTTAAGTTATGAGTTTGCACGATGTGTGAAAGTGTCCTATCTGGAACATCAAAAAATTCTGAGGGCGCCCATACATGTGTGTGCATAGAGGAAAACTATACCCTCTACTTCATAAACCATACATCTTTTTATGTTGGCAAACTAGAATCTTTAGTCAGAATGTAACTTTTCTATTGATTAGCTGGTTAATTGTGATAAATTAGAAAATCGAAGTACGTACTTTTAAATTGAACCCTCCCCCCCCCCCTCCCATACGCTTTCGTACGCTTTTTGAAGACCCCCCCCTCCCCCCTATAAGCGTACGTACTTTATGGACGACCCCTTATATATATATATATATATATATATATATATATATATATATATATATATATATATATATATATATATATATATATATATATATATATATATATATATATATATATATATATATATATATATACATATATATATATATATATATATATATATATATATATATATATATATATATATATATATATTTATATATATATATATATATGTATATATACAGTATTGGATAAAACATTTGCAACCAACATCGAACAATGCTAAAAAGTATTCCTAATTTTACATGTCTTAAAAACAAAACGAACTATACTACTACAGCAAACAGTTAAGGAGTCTGGAGTCATAGCATGCCATGACATGAGCAATCAGCTGACTGGTGACAGCACGCAGGCAGAATTTCGTTGACAAGTGCCATTTTGCAGCGGACAAAACAAGTGCAACTTTTTTGGTTTGTTTCATTTTCTTAAGTCTGGTTCCTGTCAATGTCACGGAAGTTTTTTAATAATTAAAGGAAGTATCCAGAAGTTTCCAGAAGTTTCCAGAAGTATGCAGAAGCTTCCAGAAGTTTCCAGAAGAAGCATCTGAAAGCATCCAGTAGCATCCAGAAATATCCAGAAACATTCAGAAGCATCTAGATGCATCCAGAAGTTTCCAAAAGCATCGAAAAGAAGTATCTAGAACCTTCCAGAACAGGTTCACACAGGTTCATTTTACTAAACAAGAGACATGTAAATCGACATGTAATTCAGTCAGTATATGGAAGTCAATCAGTCAGTATTATCAAGACAGTTTATCGAAGTGAGTTTTATCAAAGTGTTTTATCGATGAACATCAATACAAGAAGTGAAATACAACAAGTGTTGCATTACATCAATACAGTCCACATCCAACCAAGACGTTGTGTTCCACAGAGCATTATTGTATCATCACAAGGTAAATGTAACACGGTAAGCCTTGAGAAGCGTGATTATTTATCTTTATTATTTTTATGACTTCAAGTGCAAAAATGGCTCCCGATAGTCTTGGATTGGAACTAAGAAAGAAAATTATTGGCGATTACGTTAGTGGAATGTCACAAAAAAGTATTTGCGATAAATATCGCGTGAAAAAATGGACCGTATCAAGACTATGTTCCAAATATCGTTCTACGAGGAAGTTGGCAGCAGATAACAAAGGTGGAAGACCGCGTTCCACCACTTCTAGAGAGGATTCTATGATCGTCAGATCCGTCAAGAAGGATCCCTGGATATCATCAGTCGAGATACAAAAGCAATTAGAGCTGCCTGTATCGGACCGAACAATCAGACGACGTGCTATTGAAGCCGGATTGTTTTCTCGACGCCCTGCAAAGAAACCGCTGATTTCACTAAAAAACCAGAAGAAAAGACTCCTGTTTGCTACGTCACTTATTGACTGGAATGTGCAGAAATGGCGAACTGTCCTGTTCAGTGATAAATCGAAGTTCAACATCATTGGGAGCGATGGCATTTGCCGTTTACGTCGACCGGCCGGAAAACGCCTCGATTTATGTTACTGCCATAAGATATATATATATATATATATATATATATATATATATATATATATATATATATATATATATATATATATATATATATATATATATATATATATATATATATATATATATATATATATATATATATATATATATATATATATATATATATATATATATATGTATATATATATATATATATATATATATATATATATATATATATATATATATATATGTATATATATATATATAAATATATATATATATATATATATATATATATATATGTATATATATATATATATATATATGTATATATATATATATATATATATATATATATATATATATATATATATATATATATATATATTATTATTACACATACTGTTAAAGATGTCACTTAAATATTATATATATATATATATATATATATATATATATATATATATATATATATATATATATATATATATATATATATGTATACATATATATATATATATATATATATATATATATATATATATATATATATATATATATATATATATATATATATATATATATATATGTATATATATATATATATATAATATATATATATCACAGCCGTAACCACAATTTTGATATTGAGGGAGGGGGGGTCTAGGGTTTCTTCGATTGAAAAAAAAGGAAAGGGGGGTGTTATAATCAAGAAAAAATTTGAAAATAATAACTTATAATAACTAAACCTTTTTAAATTAGTTTTATTAATAGAAAGCTGATAATTCGAAAAAAATGTTGATAATAACATTATTCGATTTAACAATAGAATTATTATGTATAAAAACCTCACGTGTATTGCAATAAATGCTTCATTTTTTGCAATAAAATGCAGTATTGAGAAAAAGCTAGACTTTCGCAGATTTTAAGTTTATCTCAAGAAAATAAATGCTATAGAGATAAAGTCATTCTATATATTTTATAACAGGTTTCTTATAATAAAAATATTTTTAAAAAAATTATTGATGGGGAATAGGCCCCCTCCCCGGCGGTTACGGCTCTGTATATAAATTGATAGATATGTCCAAAGCTCGTTTCGAACCAGGGTCTCCTGCTTTATAAGCAGGAGATTTGGGTTCGAACAGAGCTTTGGACAAATTGTCGCATCACGGTAAGGAAGGAGGCGTGAACTTCCTGGTTAAATGCACTTCCGCGGTGCTCTGTAGAAAGACCGTTAGGACTTCTTGGGGCACCTAAAAAAAAAAAAAAAAGATGTATATATATATATATATATATATGTATATATATATATATATGTATATATAAGTATATGTATATATATATATATATATATATATATATATATTTATATATATATATATATATATATATATATATATATATATATATATATATATATATATATATATATATATATATATATATATATATACATAGTGATATTAGCTGGTGTAATTTGGGCGGAAAATGTAAATATGGCAAACAATCTAGTCAAATTTTTTTAGATACTATAAATGATTGCTTCCTATCTCAGTTTGTCACAGAACCAACGTTTATCAATAACACACTTGACCTGGTGCTCTCTGATGACCCTGATCGTATTTATAACGTTACGATTGGTCCTCCACTTGGTTGTACACAAAAAAATCATTTCCATAATTCACTTTTATGGGATTTTAGACTTAAAACATCGACCAAAACAATTAGTCATCACAAAGTGAATTACATCTATGATAAAGGTGACTATAATGCCATCAGTGAGGGTCTAAAAATGATTGATTGGCCGAAATTATTTACAAATAAATCAGCAGATGAAAGCTTTGAACTATTTAAAGACATTTACATTTCATTGGTTGAACATCACATTCCTAAATACAATATGTCCTTTAGTTTGAAAAAACGTAATCCAAAATGGTTTAATTCTACTATTAAAGCAGCGACTAAAGAAAAATTTAGACTATTTATGAAGCTACGCTGTTCTTCAAGGAAATTGAAGGATTATATTAGAGTCTTATATAACAAACAAAATCGCCTGGTCAAAAAGCTTGTTGCTGATGCTGTACTAAAGTTCGAGAATGAAGTCATTTCTGCTTGTAAGTCTTGCCCAAAAAAGTTTTACTCTTATATAAATAGCCAAAAGTCTTGTAAAAGTGAAATTCTATCTCTTTTTGATCACAATGGAGTGCAGTTAGTAGATAAAATGTTTATTGCAAGCTGCTTAAATAATCAATTTTTTAAAGCATTTTCATCACCTGACACTTACTCCCAAGCGCCAAATTTTCCTCGAAGAACTGAAATTGTTTGTTCTCCAGTTTCAAGCTCCATATTCAGTTGTTGCAATATTGAAAAACTTTTATTCGCGCTTGACTCTTCGAAAGGCACTGGTAACGATGGAATCCATCCTAGAGTGCTAAAAAGTTGCTCCAAAGAAATCAGTGTGCCTCTCTCTCTCTTATTTATCAAGTCGTTTGATTCTGGACAAGTACCGTCTGGGTGGAAACTTGCTAATATAACGCCAATATTCAAAAAGGGTCAGCGTACTGATCCTGGAAATTACAGGCCTATTTCCCTCACCTCTGCAGTTGGAAAATTAATGGAGAAAATAATGCGTGATGTCATGACTGAACACCTAGTTAAGCATAACCTGTTATCTCGGCATCAACACGGTTTTGTCAAATCTAAATCGTGCATCACCAATCTTCTTGAAGTACTGGATATCATTACCGAAGCCTTAAGTGACAACTGTGCTGCATTGCTCATCTTGTTAGATTTTACCAAAGCTTTCGATCGTGTGTCACATTCTCTGCTTTATCACAAACTGGCTGGCTATGGTTTTGGCAAAAATATTCTTGCCTGGCTCAAGGACTTTCTTGAAAATAGGAAGCAGCGTGTCGTTCTGGGAAATTTCGCATCTGAATGGATGGATGTCCAGAGTGGTGTTCCTCAAGGATCGGTCATAGGACCTCTTCTATTTTTGCTTTTTATTAATGACATGCCAGAATTAGTCAAAAACAGTTGCAAACTATTTGCTGATGATAGCCAGTTGGTTGTCAAAATAAAAACAGTTACAGACTTGGGGTTTGTTCAAAAAGACATTGATATTTTATGTGATTGGTCAAGACTTTGGTGCATGGAATTTAGCATAAATAAATGCAAGGTTCTAAAGTTTCATGGTGGTTCCACAGACATTGATATCCCCTTTACAATGGTGAATAATAATGGCAGTCACATTCCTCTTGAAGATGTATCCGTTGAGAGAACATTGGGCGTTTTAATAAACAATAAACTCAAATGGTCAGAACAAATTAGTCATGCCATTCTTAAAGCTAACTCTGTACTTGGCCTACTCAGAAGAACTTTTAAAAAATGGAATCCTAGTATGTTTGTGAAGCTCTATACAGCATATGTAAGACCGATATTGGAATACTGTGCACCAATTTGGTGCCCTTTTCTTCTAAAAGACATTAAAAAATTAGAATTAGTCCAACGTAGAGCTACTAAACTTGTTCCACAACTGCGCAACTTGAAATACGAGAAACGATTAGCAAATCTGGGTCTCAGCACATTAGCTGAACGTAGAACAAGAGGAGATGTAATCCAATTTTTTAAAATTTATAAAAAACTAAATGTTGTTAACTGGCAACAGAAGACAAACCAAGCAAGTGCTCTATTATGTGATGGACCTGCAGGTCATCTTCGTGGTGCCAAGCATAAAATTGAACGAGAATTAACGAAAAACACTCAAAGACATAATTTCTTTATAAACCGAGTGGTGTCATCATGGAACACTTTGCCTGCTTCGGTAGTTGCTTCAAATTCAGTTAACGAGTTCAAAAACAATTACGACAAATGGAACCGTTCTCTCTCACGTCGGTCTACTATAGTCGGGTCACGCTAGTTACTCGACTCATAGAAGTCTAACTTCTATTGTAGAATTTTACTATAACAATAATAATAATATATAAATATATATATATATATAAATATATTTATATATATGTATATATATATATATAAATATATTTATATGTATATAAATATATATATATATATATATATATATATTTATATATATATATATATTTATATATGCATACATGTAAGTATATATATAAATACATTTATATATATTTATATATATATATATATATATATATATATATATATATATATATATAAGTATATGTATATATATATATATATATATATATATATATATATATATATATATATATATATATATATATATATATATATATAATTACTCTCTAAATTTGAGAGATTTTTGATGAAGAATTGCTTGCGGATTTAATTTTAAATCTGCAAGCAATTCTTCATCAAAAATCTCGCCTTAAAAAGTGCTAAACGCGGAAGTTTTTGTTTTAAATTATGATAATATTTACAAAATTTAAAGAAATATATAGTTACATCTGACCTGATTGATTTTAATTTAAATAATTAATAGTTTTTTGACATTTATAATATTTAAACTTAAAGTTGATAAATATTTAAACCTAAAGTTACTAATTAATTTGGTAACTGTTTAGAAGAAAGCAAAACTTTGTATTTTAATGCTTAAATTAAAAACATCAAAATAAAAAATTTAAAACATTCTGATTGGAAATATTTTTAAGTGAAACAATTGATTAAAAAGTATCATCCTAAGAATGGGAATAAAATGAATGAATGAAATGAATGAATGGAATAATGTCCTTTTGAAATTTAATGAAAACCTTAAATTTTTTGTTCAACAAAGTTGCTGAAAGTATAGGAGTAATGTATAAGGCTAAAAATACTTTAAATAAACAAAGTTTAACACAATTATGTTTTTCTTTTATCCATTGTCATTTAAACTATATGCAAATATTACTTTGTGTAGTGCCAATAAAAGTAAACTGGAACCTCTTTATCATCAGCAGAAGCATGTTGCTCGTCTTATTAATTTTAAAGACAGGTTTACTCATGCCATGCCCTTTTTATTTGAAATAAAAATTTCTAATATATATCAGCTCACTTTTTTTAGTACTCTTTAATTTATGTAAAATTAATTCCTCCTCAGTTTCTTTTCATAATTTAACCTTAATTTACCTTTATACCTTAAACATAAAAAATAAATACAATTTGAGAACTGGCAATTTAATTTGGCAACCATTTTATCAAACTAATTTTGGAAAAACAAACATTTGCAACTTCTCTTTGGAATAAAATAGTTTTAAACATTTTGGTTTTTCTCTGAAATGGAGCTTACATTTAAGAATAAGCGTAATGAAACTAATTTGTCTCTTGATAACATATTTCTATACTATTTGTTGTATTTATGCTGTCAGGTTTTGATAGGGATATACAACTATATTTGATATATTATTGTACAACGATATACTAAAATGTTAAAGGAAAAAACAAAAAGAAAAAAAAGAAAAATATATGTTTTATGCATCTTTCAGCTTAGTCATTTGGTCAAAATGCAACTGTGTCAACTTTCATACCCAAAAACATATTGGGGTGCTTCCGATACTCTTCCGAAAGCTTTACCACTCGCTCTACACTCTGGAAGTGAGATAGAAAGTAAGAAATTTCTGGATTAACATTATTTTCTATTATAAGTTGGATTTCTTTAATGGAAAAAAGTTGTGTTGAGGGGATATCTTTGACTTAGAGTAAGTGTTGTTTAAAAACCAAGTTACTCATACCATATCTGCAGTGGGATTCATAAGAATAAGATAGTATTAGTACTGATTAATCTGTCTGAAATCTGTCTGCAAGGGCCACCGCAATACTTTTTTTCACTCTTTATTCCTGTAATAGATTAACCTTGATTTTCGGCATTTTTGTGAACCAGATATATATACAAAATGTATTAGAGTATAAATTTTGGTGAAATGGATAATTTTTTTTTAAAGTTACATATGTATTTTAATTTATTTTTTTTACTATCTACTTCAGAAATTAAAAAAAATAATAATAATCATAATTTACTTAAAAATACTACTATTAAAATCAATGATCATCGATAAAAATCATTTCTTACAATTTCTTAAAATGAAAGAACATTTAACAAACATAACTTTTAAATTTAAAACTTAAATATTTATTAAGTTAATTAAAACTTATTAATTAAAACGTAAAAGTTAAATTTAACTTTAAAACAAATTTTAAGGAACTTTAAATATTTAAAATTTAAATATGTGTAGTTTAGCAAAATTGTTTTAGCTTTTTAGAATAATAACACTAAATTTGATTTAGTGTTTTTCAACAAAAAATTTATTAGTTACTGAATAAATTTAAAACAAGGTATTTGTAGACAAGGTTTTGTCTCTAAAACTCCAACCCTAATCCTCCTCTTAAAAGACCACCCTAAAATATTTATATGCGCAATAGGGTGATAACTTTTTTTAAATCTTGTATGGCTGTGGTGCCACACAATAAGTTTTAGACTAAAAATAAAAGATATCTTAATTGCATTTAAAAAAAAAAAAAAAAACTTCCCTTATAAAGCAAAAAAAAGTGTTTAATGATTTTAGGTCTTTTCAATATAAAGTCGTGTATTTCTAATAAACTCTAGATGCTTAAAAAATTAGTACCAGTATAACTTTTGAATCTTATTATAAAAAATTAGTTATTATTGATTGTTTTTTCAGTTTTTGCATAAACCATAATTTCTTGCATTGTTTTTACTGCACGTTCTGCACAAATATTGGATTTTGCTGTGTTTATTACAGTTTCTTGATTACACCAGTGTCTTAAAAAAAGTTTTTTTGCTTTTGAATACTGGTTAACTGCACCTAATAAAACTTCATAGTTTGTTCTATTATAAGAGTGATTTGAAAATCAGATATTCATCCAATAACAAAATTGCATGCTGGTTGCAGTTGCTACCGATTTTTTGGCAATAAAATAAATGGCAGTAATGTTATAATTCTTCTTGAATTCTATCTCTTGAATTCCATTACATTAGCATTACTGATATTTGGAAGAGCCTTAAAATTAATTTTAGCAACAAAAAAATTTTTCCACATAGTATGTGTAATGATGCCCTAGCTCACACAAAAACTTCATAGCATCTTGCCATACCACTGTTGGTATGCTGATGATTGACGTTGACTGTTTGAAATTTTAACCAAGACATTATAATTTTGTATCAGTTCATCAACATAAAATTAATCAATGGTGAAATAATTTTTTTGGCTTTGCCATCCTCAAAAAACAAGGCTTTCAACTTTATTTCCTGATTATTATTTTTTTAAACTACAACTTGTATTTCTTTGTTTAATTGTCTTGTCATCAAAATGTTGTGCCCATAAAGATTTTTTTTATAATTATCTTTAGTTCTTCTTTGATTCTATCAGCTTCTTTCATTACTGCTTTATAAATACCGGCCAGTGTTGGAGTTGAAATATTAATACCTTCTCCTGACAATTGATGACTTTTTTGTTCTGGCGTGTGCTCATTATTTACATTCTTTACCAAAGAACAAATGAATCAGTTGAAGCTTTTCTTTTAGATCTACTGAAATTGTTAGTATATGGTGCCAAATTATTGTCAGTCTCTCTTTCACTTTTACTAGAGTCAGAGTCAGTGATTTTCATTTGATGCATGGTTTTGCTGACAACAGTTACTTTATTTTTGATACAATTAGATAGATGAGTTGAAACAATTTTTGAAGTAACAACTCTACTTTTCCGTTACTTTCAACTTGCGCTTTGTAAAACTTTTTTTCTTCAGCCATTCACCTTGTAATATCAAATAATATTTAATTATAATAATTTGTAATATCAAATAATATTTAATTATAATAGCTGATACTGATTATCTGTACCTTCTGATCTCTGTGGTATTTATTCACCAAAATTTCAATTTTCTTTAAACTGATTTTTCTGTTATCGCTGGAAAATTCTGTTTGGTCCATAATGAAATTAACTCTCAGGCAATAACTTTGCATCTTCTAAAAACAGATTCCTCTGAAGAGGCCAAGAAAGTGAACCTCCCTACAACTATTATTGCATTTAAAATTTTAAGTAGCTTGTCAGGTGGTTTCAATTTTATTGATTTCTGTTCGTTTTGCTTTTTGCCAAGTTTTCTTGTTTTTGTTTATGATATCACTGCTTATTTTATTCATCCCTACCTAAAAGTATTTAAATAATGAAATATTCTTTATAATTTTAAACATTACGTTTAAAAAAATGTACTTACACATTAAAAAATAACTTAAACAAGATTTTGTTTAGCGAAAGAAAAACTGAAAACTACTGAACTAAATGATACGAAAAGTAAACAAGCTAGTTTTAAATAAGTGGTCTATGGGAGACATTTTTAAAACCAATCCTTAAGTTATATATAATTTCACTGTCCCTATAAAAAGTTTCATCTTTTAATGTTAAGGCCATTAAAAAAAATTGAAAAATTTGAATAAGTTATAGCCTAATGCGCAAAATACTTATAAAAGAATAAGGGGTTATCCATAAAGTACGTACGCAGGTATGGGGGGAGGGGGTTACCAAAAAGCGTACGAATGCGTACAAGGGGTCGGGGGTGTTAAAGACAGTAAGTACGTTCGCGGTTTGACTGTCTCCTAAAAAAAATCGGTAATATATTTTCTTTTTCTAAAATCGGTCACAACTCTTTTTTATATCTCTATTTTTAATAATAAGAGAAAAAAGAAATCGAGAGATAATTGTTCCAAATAATGATTTTTATTTTTTGCAATGTATACGATTGGAAGCAAAAAGAGGTTAAATAAAAGCATTTTATTTTTAATTACGCGACGTGATTCATTTTTCTTGAATGAATTTAATATTTTTATTTTTAAATATAATAAAAAAAAGCTAATATTGTGATATAATTGCTATTAAGATTGGGGTTTTTAGTTCATTAAATGAATTTAAAGCCCCCCTTTTAAATGAATTTTAAGAATTTAAAAAAGGGTTTTAAGGCAAAAATACTTTTCTCTTAGAAAAATGATGACTTTAATTGTAAAAAATAGTTATTTTTGTGCAGATAGAAACCAATACTTTTTATTATGCAAGCAAGAGCAATTAATTTGAGTTAACAGCAAAACGATAACAATAAAAACTTTTTCATTCTATTCGAAAACTGAAAGCACCAAATTAGAAAGAAAAATATATATATATATATTATTACCAAGATGCCGCACGGATTTGTAGAGAATGAGAAAAAATATCTTCAATTCATTGAGTTGTATAAAAAAGCGTTCAACGCTTGAAAAACAAAAGCAATGTCAGCACGCACAGGAGTTGTGGAATGTAGTAAAAAATGATCAATCCTTGTATGAAAAAAAAGTAAACGAGTTAAAAGTGAAAGCAACAAAATCGAAAGGATCAATTATGTCATTCTGGGGAAATGCCTTTTCACCACCTAACAAAAAAAAAAAAGATATTCATCCAATCCCGTCTTCATAAAATGAAACGCTAAGTTCTCTAAATGCAACTACGATAGAGCCTGCAAGCATTGAACTTGGTAAGCTAATTTCTGTAATATTTTAAAACATTTTCTATACATTGAGTTCAACCAAATTATAAATCAAACTATATCGTACGACTATAGAGCAGTCACATAAACTTATTTATCATTAGCCACTAGACCTATATTCTATATCCAAAATAAATCGATTAGTATCAACTGCCAAGAATTTATAATCATTTTTCAGTATTTTTTAATTTAGATTTAACATCCAACAACAAGAAAAGAGAAAATCCGGCACAAATTATGAGTCGAACGAAAATCTCAGATCTTGAATCGCAACGTTCATCCTTGATAGTCGTACACGACTCTGGCTTGTCTACCGTATCAAAGGAACAAATAAACACTGTGAAAGAAAGCATAAGAAAAGAAAATAGAAAATTGGACAGGTAAGATAATTTAATTGTATATAATTTCTTTATTAAACATTTCGTTTTATAATGTCTAACTATCAGGTTTCTAGTAAATATCAAGAGATATATTAAACAGCGCTTAATTGTGCGTATAGAAAAGCGTCTTGGCCAAAAAAACATTTTTCAGATAGAAATTTTGATAATCTTTTTGTCAATAATAATTTCAAGTTTGAAATGAGAATTTGCGTACTTTTTCTTTTGCAACATCAGCCAAAGTTCGCAAAACCTTAAGTATAGAAGTTTTTATAATGAAATCAAAGATTTTCAGAAATTTTGTTTTCAGATTGATTCGTGAATCGGCTCGTCAAAGAAAACGAAGACAAAAAGTTTTTGTCAAAAACTTAAAGAGAGTATCGAAACTGTGTGTCAGAACAACCCTGAAGCGTCAAGTGCCTTGAAACAGTTTATTCGAAACCATCCTGGACGACCGCGTCTTGAAGTTGATCAACCAGAGTTTTTATCAACAATTATAAAAATTGTGCAGAACTCATCAGCAGCTGACAAACGTCGAAGAACAAACTGCCTTCGTAGCGTCTCCACTTTGGATGACCTTCAGACAGAGTTGACAAAAATAGGCTTTACCTTGAGTAGGAGTGGTTTGTACCTTCGTCTTTTACCACGACGTGGAAACACTTCTGAAGGAAAAAAACATGTCAACACGGTTTCAGTGAAGCTATTACGTCCAGAAAACTCAATGCGAAAAAAAAAAACGATAGAATGTTTGTAAAGTCATTTATTGACGACATGTTTGAAGTTTGCAAATTATTTGGACCAAAAGCTGTGTTTTTCATTTCCAACGATGATAAAGCCAAGGTTCCATTAGGTCTTGCTGCAGCAAGCCTTCAGGCGGCTTTGCTGATGTATATGGAATACAAGGTCAAATTCATGGATCACGACTTTGTCGTTGGCCCACAGCACAAATTGATCCCATCAGTGTATGACATATGCGAAGTTAACAAAACTGGAAATGTATCTTACAGTGGGGACACTTTCATACTCATAAGAAGTGGGAAACACGATTCATCAAATGCTTTTACACATGCTTTTGATGTTAGAGAGCTTTTTAAAACCAAGTTGGTTGAACGTAGACCAATTATGTTAATGGAGACTGATGGAGCTCAGGATGAGCCACTGCGTTTCCCTAAAACCTTAGCAACTGCTGTTGATCTCTTCCGCTTGCTTGATTTAGATGCCCTTCTTCATGGTGTAAATGCAGCTAGGCTTTCAGCTTTTAACCCCGTCGAAAGAAAAATGGCACCTCTTTCTCTTGATTTGGCTGGAATAATTCTTCCTCATGATTACTTAGGCAACCACCTTGATTCTTCAGGATAAACAATCGACCAAAAATTGGAGCTAGACAACTTTCAAAACGCGGCTACCGTTTTAGCCCAAGTTTGGGACAAAACAGTCATTGATGGGTATCGTGTTCATTGCTAGGCTGTACCAGTTGGAAAAGCATATGAACCACCTACTGCTGATCCTGTTTGGGTAGAAAAACATTGTCAGCAATTGCGATATAGCCTTCAAATCGTAAAATGCCAAGACAAGTCATGCTGCACACCATTTCAAACAAACTGGATGAAAAACCTCCCCCAACGTTTCATTCCATTTCCAGCCATTTGTGAATACTACAAGAATGGTTAGAAAGCAATAGAGCCGTCTACATATTTTAAAAACGTATCAAACCAATCAACATTTGCACCACTGACACATCGCCTTTTGCTACATGATATACTTACAGAAGGATTAAAATACAAAATAATACCGTTTGATCTCTATTGCCCATCGATGAAAGAAAAGCTATCAAACGGATTAACTACAATAAATACTGGCCAAGTGAGGCTGCAATGAAACGGCATAAAAAAGCACATAAAAACAAAAAAAAAACGATTGAATTGGAGAGTGAGGAGAGTGTAAGTGAAAGTGAATATATTAATAAAAGTGAAGATGTCAGTGAGGAGGTTGTCGATAAAAGTGTGGAAGCTGAGTTCATGCCTGTATTTGATATTATGTTTTACTTATTTAAGTCACCATTTGTGGAAATATAAAATATAACATACTTGCAAGAATCCTTTTTTATAATATTATTCTTTATTTTTATTATTAACTTCCCGGCTTGTAGTTAAGTACAGAGAAATGTCGAAATAACTAGATATTTTTTGGTTTTTAATGTTTTATAGCAGCCGTGGCGCAGTGGTTTGAGCATTGGACTCGTAACCCAAGGGTTGCGGTTCACGCTCAAAGCAAATAAACGTTATCGGTGAAGTTGCAAACTGAGAGCTAACTTAATAAATGATATTCTTCTTGTGGCGGTGCTCTGTGATAAGACCATTAGGACTTCTTAGAGCACCTAAATAACTAAAAAAAAAATTATGCATTCAAGAAAAGGGGTTTTATTTTGGAATAAATAATGCGTACGTACGCAAGGGGGGGGGGGTCGTCAAAAGGGTACAAGTGCGTACAAGAGGGGAGGGGGGGTTCAAAATCAGTACTTTTACTACGTACGTACTTTATGGATGGCTCCTAAAATAGTAGCAAGTTATGTTTCATGTGTAAAATGATCTGTTACTTATTTTAATAATTATTATTTTATTTAAAACCCCCCTTACATAGTCATAAAATTAAATAAGGACGAAATCTGTGCTTTTATTATCTAGCGGTTACATTAAATAAACGAATTTTATTCTGCATGAAAAAAAAAATGCACACTTTGAAAAACAATACATAAATGAATGTTTTTCAAAGTATGCATTTTTATTTCTCAACTTTCTTTTAACTTTTTTTAATTTTTATTTCTTAACTCTCTTTTTAACTTTCTAACTTTTTAACTATACTAAGCATGACTTGAAACATCAACAAAATTGGCTCAAAAATTTCACTTTAAATTTGTAGGAGTTGTTCAACATACCCAAATAAAGATAATGAATGCTTACATTTTTTCAACTTCCATTGATATTTTGTTATTTTAATATTTTGTTATTGGTATAGGGTAGGGTAGGGTGTGGTTGGTCTAGGGTTAATGTGGGTCTAATTAACAGTTATCAGTTTTTTAGAAAACTTTTTTTTTCTTCTGTATATTATAGACGGATAAAACAGAATTTATCAGCTTATTAGGCCAATTATTAAATATATTTTTTATTCAAAATGGCGCGTACATTTAAACAGATTTTTATCGAAAACAGTAAACTTCGAAAAAAAGTGTATTAAAAACAGGGTCTAGCACATATAAAATGCTTATCTAAAAGAATGCTTATCTAAAAGAAAAGATACTACTAGATTATAAGATACAATTAATTTACAATTAATAATAATTAATACAGTTAACAATAATTAATAAAGACGGAATGATGCTTAGTTTTTTTTTAAATAAATAACATTGTTGTGTGGGGTAGCGTGGGTCTATATGTAAATGTGTATTGTGCTGTTAAAAACCTAATGCTTATAAAATAATAAATATCTTTAAGATGAAAATCAGTAAAAGCTAGAAGTCTGACTATGTTTCTGGATTCTTCTGGAGATTGCTAGGAATTTATTTAGATGATTATTAAAGATGTAATGGTATTACGTTTTCAATTAAAACTTGTTTATAACGATAGATGACGCAGCAGTTGAAGCGTTGCACATTGAACATTTATTTCAATAGTTTTTTGCTTTTTTATGAAAGATCGCTTTGTTTAACGACATTTATATCGCAAAAAAAAATATATATATATCGTCCCCTCAGTATTATCTTGTTCTATCTACAAATTTTTTTTTTTTGCAAAAACCAATTTTTATTGTTTAAAAAAGTATAATGTATTATTTCCACTTATCAATAAATTATTACCTTCTCTGCTTCGTCAAGATTTATTCAATTTGACTTTGTTCTAATTGCAATTTTACGTATTTTGTTAGTTTTATCTTATTCTATTTCACTTTTTTTAAACATTTTAGTATTATAATGTTCTAATGCCCAAATCTGCAAATCAATGTTGTAGCGCAAGTCACGTGACTTTTTATTTTGATATTTTCAAAATGTCGTCAAGTAAGTTTATTGGTTTAGTTACAAAAGAAACAGTTGACTTTGAATTACTTAATACCGACTCGTAAGTAGTTTCTATTACTATGGTAATTTTAAAATTTGAAAATAAAAAGGAAAATTTTATTTTTCCGATAATTGGATTCCATTTTATGTTCTTTTAACGATAAAATAGTCAACTATTATATCGTGCATTATCAACTATTATATAAATATCGTGCATTAAAGGGTTAAAATAACTTAAGACTAGCTCTCATACACAGTACTAGTAGTTAACTAACTATAAATCTATATGTATAACTATATATATATAACTATATGTATAACTATATATATTGTGCCTTTAAATAACTATATATATATTGTGCAAAGTCTTTAAGTAAGACTAAATTCTTTATATTATTTATTTCCTAACTGTAAAAAAATAACTTATATTACCCTGCTAATTACGATGCTTATGAAATTCCAATTGTCATTAATTTTTGATTTTTTTTTAATATTATGTTGTTTTTAAATGTAGCTAAAGTTTATACTTTTTATTTCTACAGTGTCGATTCAAGTTTCCACAATAAGCTACTACATACGGATTTAGAAATAGTTGTGCCAATAGAGCAACTCTCGACAAAAAAAAAAGTTGGACGTAAAAGAACCAGAAATCCAGATAGCTGGAAATGCAATGTCAATAAAAAAAGGCGTCAAGCTGGCCAGGAGTATAAAAGCAGGAATAAAGTGATAAGAAGAAAGAGAGAGATCAATAATGAGAAGGACTGTACTAACTGTAAATTTAAATGCCACATTTATTTTCCGCAAGAGCAACCGGAGTTACTATTTAACAAATTTTGGGGACTCAATGATGACCTCAAAGCACACTTTTATAGTGAAAATACAACACGTATTGTGAAAAAAACTAAACGAACACTTGCAATTTCATCGAGGCGGCAATACTCATTTGCCTACTTTTTTCACCTGGCAGGGATTCCCATCAGAGTTTGCAAACCTTTCTTTTTAAACACTCTTGACATAAGCCAACAAAGAATTTCATATTTTTATAAACATTTCCAAACAGATACAAACACGCCTACCCCAAGAAAACAAGGTAAACATACAAAAAAGAAAATTCCTGACGCGGTCAGAGATGGCGTTAGGAAACACATATATAGTATTCCGGTTATAGACTCGCACTATTGCCGTGCTAATACAAATAGAAAATACTTTGAGTCTGAATTGTCTATTAGTCGACTGTATGAGCTTTACCAAGACTTTTGTCAGCAAAAACGATTTCAACCGGCTAAAAAGCACTTATACTCTGAAATTTTTTTAACTGAGTTCAATATTTCTTTCCAGCAAAGAAAAAAAGATAGGTGTGATAAGTGTGAAATTTTTAAAATCAAAAGTGCTGAAGGTATTTTAAGTGATTGTGAACGGGCTCAGCATCTAAGTCATATTGAACAAAAAGAAGATGCACGCGAAGAGCGCAAAAAAGACAGACAGTCAGGATGTTTTGACAGTCAGTCAGTCAAAATGTTTTAACAGTTCCCAAGGCTGAGATATCCAACTTCTTTTATCTTAGGAAGCTGTCTGTTTATAACATGACAGCACATCTTTCTTTAGATAAAGATGTTTATTGTTGTATCTGGTCTGAAAGCCAATCTGGCAGAGCCGGAAATGATTTGGCATCTGCAATCCTACGAATTTTAGAATCTGTGCTTACCATCCATCCACAACTTAAGAACCTCATTTTATGGTCAGATTCTTGCGTTCCGCAAAATAGAAACAGTATTATGAGCACGGCAATAAAGCATTTTTTAAATGCTCATCCTGATGTTGAATCTATCACTCAAAATTTTTCTGCAAGCAGACATGGCTGTGTTCAAGAGGTTAATGCGGTTCATAGCAGCATTGACCAAAAATTAAAAAAAACTGAGGTATACAGTCCACTGGGTCTGATCAGAATACTAAAGTCTGTTAGGCGACAGAAACCTTTCAATATCCTGCAGATGAAAGATGTTGATTTTTTAAATATTCAAGCTGGAGCTAAAAGCTATAACTTTACCAAAGTGCCCTTTACTCAAGTAAAGCAATTAAAATACTATTCCAATCATCCTTTTACTGTTTCATTTAAAACAAAACATGCAGACGGCTTCACCTCAGTTTTTGCAGGTGCCCAATCATTAAGAAAAAAGAAATCTACAGCATATCCCATAACTGCACCAAAACTGTCAATTCAGACCAAAAAAAGCCACTTACTTTCAAAAGAAAAGAATGAAGATATTAAAAAAATGATGCCCTACATGCCTGAGATTGATAGAAATTATATGGCAACTCTTTGTGTTTAGTAATTCATGTGCATCTCCCATGTACTTTTCTTAATTATTTTTATGTCTTAATATAATTGTTTCATGAAAAAAAAAATGTTTTACTTGAACACAACCAAATAATGTCTAAAACAGGGGTGGATCCAGGTCATTGTCCTAGGGGGGAGGGGGTTATATGACCAAAAAAAAATGATTTTTTCAGCTAAAACCACTGTTTCATTTGATCATTTTTCTAACTAAGTTCAATAATTCTTTCCGGCAAAGAAAAAAAGATAGGTGTAATTAGTGTAAATTTTTTAAAATCAAAAGTGCTGTAGGTACTTTAAATGATTGTGAACGGGCTCAGCATCTAAGTCATATTGAACAAAAATAAGATGCACGCGAAGAGCGTAAAAAATGCTTATAAATTAGTTTACTAATAAATATATTAAATGTGTATATAACTAACTTTTTTTTGCCAAAAATTCAAATGTTGCAAAATAATATTTTGTATTTTTATTTTTTTTTAAATTTCTATCAATAATATTTTGAAGATTGATAATTCTTAAGATGAGGGGGGGGGGGGGAAGGGGATACTCCCATCTTTGTATCCGTCCTTGCACAGTGGGCGAGTAGGTGGACAAAATGGGAAAAATTTTAGTTGTCTAATCTTGAAAACCTATTTAATTTTAGTATCTACATATATTAGGAGAAATCTATTGATAATTTATTTATATTAAATCCCTTAGTTACCAGGACTCTAAGCATTTGAATATTGAGATAAAATAAAAAAATAAAAAAATTATAAATAAGTAATTAACGGTGACATCAACGTTGTGTTATATTTCAATTACATCTACGTTTTTGAAACAAAAAATTAGTACATGTTATTCTAGAGTATTTAGAGATAAGAAAAACCAATGTGTGAAATAAATTTGTCATAGCATGTTATCTCAGTTATACTTTGAAAATCACGGATTAAAAAAAAAAATTTCTTAAGAAACTTATTTTTTGCCGCACAATAACTAATAATTACCACAATTTGCCATGTGTTGTCTTATATTTATTTGAGCTATATGATGCTTCAATCGAGTTTTAATTGATTGCTCGTCCCCTTAAATCCCCGTTCAGATTTTATGTATGTTTTAACTTGGTTGCTATGGTACTAAATTTTGCATAGCAACAACTCATTTTTACATTAACGTTGTTTTAACAGTATTTTACTTGCGCTAAATACACAATATTGGGGGTATGTATTAAAATGAGATTCAGAATTCTTATGAGGTTAACTTTTTTTGGTTACTATGGATACCTTACTTTGCATAACATAGCAACAACATATTTTCGGTAGTTGTTAGTAATTTAATTACTAACACTGACAGTAATTTAATTACTTTTAATTTTAATTACTAACACTTGTAGTAACTTAATTACTAACAAGTATTAGTAGTCCAGGCGGCATATATATTATAACATTTTACTTGACGATACAAAATACTTGTTACAATAATTATTTAGATATGGTTTTGTTAAACTTAGACATTCATAATTTTCTCCAAAAAAACAATCTTAGTATTTCAAAACAAAATATTACTGAAGATATATTAAAATTTATTCAGCCAAAATTTGCTGATTTTAAAGACGTTGATTTTAGACATGCTGTTCAACGATTTGTTTACTTGTATAAAAAAAAGTGGAAATCTGCAAACTATACTGTAAAAAATTTTGAAAAGAAGTTTCTGAACTGGCTTAATGAATATTTAATTGTCAGAAAAAAAGACAATGAACCAACTGCAAGTAGACGTGGTCGAAAACCAGTTGCATTTGATAATAGTTCTAATAAAACTAAAAAACGGCGTGTATCTTGTTTAATTGAATCTCATTCATCCAATGAATTATTTTTTGCTGCTAATAAAAAATTTAGAGATGAATCTGTTGTTATTGCTGCCAAGAATGTTTTAAATATATCAAATACAGATAAAGCAACTAAATATTCAGCAGACGAAGCACTGGCTTTAATAATTGATGCAAGTCTGACAAAAGCTTCCTATCAATTGATTAGAAGCGGAGCCTTGGAGAAAGAATATAACATCTACCCCGCTTACAATGATGTCAGAGATGCAAAATTGAAATGTTATCCTGCAAACATAACAGTGGAGGACTATTCAGCTTCAGTTCCTTTAAAAGATTTAATGACTCATACTTTGCAAAGAATCTGTGCAGTTCAGGAACCTGTGCTAAGGCACTTGATATTGAACGACAAAGCAATAAAAACAATGACACTAACGTGTAAGGCTGGTTTTGATGGTGCTACTGGCCAAAGCATTTATAAACAAGTTTTATCAGAACCCGACATTAACAGAGATTTAAAGCGTGAAGAATCATTATTTATTACTTGTCTTGTCCCATTGGATTTGACTGGATTTAACAACAGCAACGAAAAGGTGCCTATTTGGAGAAATCAAAAGTCGTCCTCCACAGCCTATTGTAGACCCATAAGATTTGCATACAAAATGGAATCCAAGGAATCTGTGATTGAAGAAGATCAGTACATTAAAAGTGAGATAGAAAGCTTGGGTATGATTTTATTAGAGGTTTGCGGATCTTCTATTGAAGTGAATTGTATTATTGAACTTACAATGATTGATGGGAAGGTTCAAACAATATTATCTGAAAAAAATAACTCATACCAATGCTGTTCAGTGTGTGGTGTCTCTCCAAAAAATATGAATAGTCTTGATATCCTTTATATAGATTATACTAACAGAGAGTTCAAATATGGTCTTTCCAGTCTTCATGCATGGATTCGATTTTTTGAGATGTTATTGCACATTGCATATAAAAAAGAAATAAGAAAGTGGCAAGCAAGATCTAAAGAACACAAAGAAAAGGCATCTGTAGCTAAACAAAAGATTCAGACTGATTTTATGAACAAAATGGGACTTGTTGTTGATTTCCCTAAAAGTGGTGGTTCTGGAACAAGTAATGATGGCAATACCTCAAGGCGTGCTTTTGCAGCATATGAACAAACAGCTGAAATTCTGGGTATTGACCAAAACCTTATATTCAGATTTTACATTATCTTGGTAACGCTCTCTTCAGGATATGAAATAGACTGCCTAAAGTTCAAGGATTATTGTTTTGACACTTTTAGACTATATGTGTCCCTTTATCCATGGTATTACATGGCTCAATCAGTTCACAAATATTGATACATGGACATGACATAATTAAAAGCCTTACATTACCCATCGGACTTATGTCAGAGGAAGCTCAAGAGGCTAGAAATAAAGACTTTAAATCTTATCGCGAAAATTTCAGCCGAAAAACATCCAGAAAAGCAACAAATACTGATCTTATCAATAGACTCCTAGTTTCCAGTGATCCTGTTATTTCATCATTGCGTAAATCAACATCACGCCAAACAAATCATAAAGCATTTCATTCAGATGTTTTACAATTACTTAAACAATCTTCAAACGATATTATTGTTTTATAATTTTTTGATGTAATTTAAAATTGATAACGTTTTCTTGCACTATTTTTTGCTTTTATTATTCCTAAAACATTATTTACCTAAATACTCAATTTTTATTCAATATAGGTGGGTCAAAAATCCGATAAGATATTCAAATATCAATTTACCACTTTGTAACTAAGGAAAGTATCCGGTAACTAAGCAGTATAAGTATCCATAACAACTAAATTTAAAAAATTATCACTTTTGTAAGAAGTGTGATCTCATATTGGTACTCATGCCAAATTTAGTGAATATAGCACTTATAAAATATCTGCAGATAACAAAAGTAGGTTGTTGCTAAGCAAAATAAAGGTATCCATAGCAACGAAATAAAAAAATATTACCTTCATAAAAAGCGCAGACATCATATTAGTACTCATACTAATTTTAGTGAATATAGCTCTAATATTAAATTAGTTATGAATTTTGTCCAGTAAAAGTGCATTCTGGCCCACTGTGCCTTGGTAAGAAATACATTCAAAACATTCACCAAATAAGACATTTGTGCATGTTTGGACAAACTATAATTAAAAAAACCCAAAGAAATTGACTTAGAACATTATACAATTTTTGTATTTTATAAAGTTTGTCAGTAATTTGTTCTATCTCAAAAGTCAAAAATCATTTTTTTAAACACTAAATACACAATAATTTTCTAAAAATGGTTTATAAGGGTATTATATATTGACCTTGACAATTTTATAATAACAAAATTTGGTGCAAAGTTTATTTTGAACATTTTTAGGGCTTTTGAAAATTCAAATGCCTTTTTTTCAAAACCATAGTTTAGCGACATAGAACAAGATAATACTGAGGGGACGATATATATATATATATATATATATATATATATATATATATATATATATATATATATATATATATATATATATATATATATGTATATAAATTAGATCATTTTTCAACGTTTTACCACAGTTCCGAAAATTTTTTTTCATAAAACAGTTTAACTTTTTATCAAAATCAGAAGTTTGGAATAACATAAAAGCTCTCCGAAACAAACAATTAACCTTTTATTTATATTATTTGACCCTCCCCACTTTCCTTAGTAATTATTTTCAAATAAGTTCAAATAAAACAGAAAGAAAAAAATTAGAAATAAGTTTAAAGCAATTTGAGATTAAAATTCGAACTTTAAAATCAAATCTCTTATGATTAATTTAATGAGACATGACTTTTATTTTAGTGTTTAACAACTTAAAGTTATTAATGTATTATGTTATTAACAATATTATAACAGGTGTTGAGAAAAATTCAATTTATTTAATCTATAAAAAATAAATATATACATATTAACATATATCCAACGTTGTATTTTTTTCATATTAATTGTTTATATCGCCTAAGGTAAATTTACAAAAAGTATTTGCAGCAATTTTGGGAAGCATTTCTTTAATTTATCGAGAAAGATTTCTCTCTTTTCGCAACAAGTTACGCAACATAATTTGTCTGTCAAATACTTATTTGAAATTGTGTTCTTCTAGGCTAGCCGCAAATCGTAGATCAGGTAGAACTTTATTGAACCCTTCGTATCCGGCAAGAAAATAAGTAACAATAGTACCTTTACCCTAAAAAGAATATTTACTAACTGAACAAAAATAAAAAATAAATCTTTAAAAATAACTTTAAAAAAATCTTTAAAAAATAACCAAAAAAAAAACATACTAGATTTAACAATCAAATCTCATCTAACCTTCATTTCAACTGGTCCTCTTTCGATAAGATCAAAACCCCCTAACTCGTTTAAAATGCGTAAACATTCTGGGCTTACATGGACGCGTAACGCTAATTATGTAAAAAAAAAAAAAAACATTAAATATTTTATCGAGAAAAAAATAACATATTATTGTAAACTTACTAACCCAATCCACTGGATTCCATACGTGAAGCATAGTTCACTGTATCACCAAACAAACAGTATCTTGGCATTTTTAAACCAACAACACCTGCCACAACAGGACCTATAAGTATTTACAGAACATAAGTATTTAAAGCGTAAATATTTGTTTTTTAACTAAGTTTTAAGTGTTGCCATGTTGTTAACTCTAACCTTGCAACAGTCTTGAAACTAAGCAAAAGTTGAATACAAAAACTGTAAAAGTCAGTACAATCGAGGTCATTTACAAATAGTTTGCAACTAATCTTAAGTAAATATCATAAATTAATATTAACGATAAAAAAATAATAAATTAACTGCAACAATTAATAAGATTATATTACAATTAAATCAATATTAATTTTCAAACAACAATTAAATAAACAGTTTGGAAAAATTAAAAATATTTATATATATTGAGACAAAAACAATTATTATAAAAAATATATAATAATTTAATAAATATAATTGTATTATTTGTAATCATAATCAAAACAATTTAACTATTATGTGATAATCAGAATTTTATTTAAGAACATGATTTTGTGGAGTCAAGTTCTGATCCCCTAGTCTACCTATTAACATATTATGCTTGATTTGCCCACACAAAAACTGTTGTTAATGGTTTAAAGATGAAAAGCTAACTGAGCAAAGTTATTGCCAAAATGTTAAAATTGGTGTCATTTTATTTAAAGTTGTTTGTGAACTAGATATTGACACTTTGATGATACTAGATATTGATGACTTTAATATTGACACTAGATGTGGATGTGATGATGTTTTGCTAGATTAAGATAACCTCAAAAGCACAAGGTAAATGTAAATATTTTTGGAATTTTTTTTTGGAATTGTATTTTTTTAATATTTGCTCCAAATTTGGCTTTTTGAAATCCGCGTTTTGAAAATTTTATTGTTTTGAACACCCCTACTACCTAATACTTATGAATATACCAATTAATTACTGAATATACCAATTAATTACACTCAATAGAAAATCCCTGAGATAAAACCAAGAAAAGGGATACTATTACATTGGGCTTACTGAAAAATCTTTCAAAGATAGATAAAAGCATAAAAATTCTTTTTTTTATTATAAAAGTAAGGCCACCTCTCCCGAAATTTGTATGGGAATTATGATATAAGTAAGAATCTAATGAATAACCATAGTAATAACTTGAAATACTAAGCCAAACTAAAACAACGAGGGTTTTTTTTTATACCCCATTGGTCTGCAAAACTATTAATTAAAATACACATAGAAAATTAATCAAAAAATGAAAAACTTTTTAAAAAAATAAACCAAATCTATATTAAAACCATTAACTAACCTGAGTGAATTCCGATACGTAATTGAAGTCTTGCCTCAGGTTTGTGACGTATTTTAAAAAGGGTTGTTGCGCTAAGAAGGTCTAATGACATCCGAGCAATCTCTCCAGCATGCCGATTTCCATTGGTTTCGGGAAGCCCAGAAACTACCATATAAGCATCTCCTATTGTTTCTACCTATTAAGATAAAAATAAATTTGATCTACAAATAATATAATTTTGTCAATTTGGAAAAGATGGACATCGATAATGACATCTACTATGACATTAACTATGACATCTACTATGACACCAACAATAATTAAAACTAAGACTAGTCAAGTAAATTATTTTAGTGTGTTGTAGCAATATGGAGCATTCCATGGATACTGATGTAACATTTGCAAATTTTGTACTTAAATTTAAATGCTTTCCATTTATATTAGATCATTGTAACAAAAGTGAAAATGTGTTTATATATATGAGTAATATTGATGTATATTTAAAATTTTTAAACATACTTGTATTTATCTTAAAGTAAAACAATATATGCCCATTACCGACATAACACTGAAATTTGCTATTTTTTTACTATAAACATTTGACTTAAAAAATATCATTTAAAAAATACTTAAATAAATTAAAAAATTTATGTAGATCATTTGTTGTACATATAAGCTACATAGAAGTTCCCTCTGCAAAAGATTTTATTCTGGAGATAATGACTTACTAATCTTACTGGCGTAATTCTTTAAACTCATAGCACCAGGGCTTTGGAGCCAAAGTCAAAAAATTGGCTCTCCTGCAGATCACCATAGTTATTTAAAAATATGCTACTTTAGTCAAGTTTTATTTTTTTCTTTGATACAAGATATTATTATTATTAAAATTGGTAAATATTATTTTTCTTCAAATTTTTTTTAAAAAAAAAGGATTTAGCTCAGTAAACTATAGAGAGTTGCATGAGGGCGCCAATATAAAAAATGTGTTAACTTTTTATTTGAAATTAAAATTCTAATTAAAAAAATAATATAGTGTTGCTTTAACTTTAATTTTAAAATTTAACTTGCTTAATACTTATTTATAAACTTGCATGGTTTACTATCTACAAACTCGCCTGGTTTTGTTACCTGTTTGTTGAATTTGACTTTGAGACAAAAAATCATGAAGTGTTGTCCCATTGACCAGAAATAACTACACCAAACAACAAAAAAAAAACCCAATTAACTTTCTTTTTGTATCATTTATAAAGACTCCATTACATACTTATTTTTGAACTGAGATGTGGCATTATCACCCCAAAATTTAACTTTTTAAACGGTTTCTAGCAGTTTTTCTATAATGACATTCATAAAAGGAATCGCGGTTTCTTTTGAATGCTACTGATGGTCTGATGCAATTGCAAATGACTGTAACTGACATTAATGATATACAGCTGATGATCCAAATAATCAGAAGCTAGTTCATATATTTCAAATAATAATTCACTTATTGGCTTAGAAACTTTTTCAATATTGCAATAAACCTTAGTATGAGTCCCTTTTGATTCAGGTTTTTTTTTACCAAGCTACTTGGTTACTTAAACTCTAAATTTTATGCTCTAAAGATTGAATATTTAGTGGATCCATACAATATTCACAATGGTTCATGAAGCACTCAATAAAATAATAACACAAATGAAAATCTCACATATGAAATTTTAATGCGTGTCTGTCAACAAATAATCAAATACGGGATGTGACTCTTTAAAAACAACTAATTTGAAACACATTTTTGTGAGTAGAAAACTTTTGTTTAACTCCATCCTCCCAAGCTTTAACAAAGTCTAATCTATTTGGTGATGCTCAATTTATATCATCAATTGGATAAAAATTTTGTGCCAACTAAAGGGCATGAAATGGTTTTGGATAATATCACTTTGTAAACTTTTACAGTTGCTTCGATTCTATCAAAGCATTTTTAACTCTTTTCATTAACTAACCTTTGACTTAAGGATAAGAAAAAAGAGTTGTCTTAATTTTTTCAGTTTTTTCATTTCTTTTCTTATCTCTAAACTTCTTTTTGCTATTTTTCTTATTTCTTGTTTTTCTTTTCATTGAGTAAAATTTTAACTTCTATAAATTTTAATTCTATAAGTTTTTGAATAAACTGTATTAAGAGCTTTGTTTTGTTCTTGGATTATGTTTCCTCCATTTTGCATTTTTTTTTTTTTTTTGCATCTTACCATATTATATAAAACAAAATTTTACTTACATACTACTTGAGCAACTTGATTAATAATCCATTAAAAAATAAAACTCACAACATGGTATTTTAAATTTTTAAAAATAAATTTAATATTTGCAAATATAATTTATAAAATTAAGAAGAAATAAAAGCGCTGTGAGTAATGTAGTTCATTATTATTTTAAAAGTTATAAAAAAAGCACTGTGGATAATTATATTATTATTATTTATATTTTATTAAATTATTATTTATATTATTATTATTTTAATTACTTAATTATTATTTTAACTTATTATGCATCTTTAAGTATAAAATTTAGAAGTAATTTTTCCTTAAAAAATTACAAAGTTTTGTTTTAAACAGTCTAACGTTACATTTTAATAAAAAATTTAAAAAAAAAAAAACTTTTTAAGTAAAAATCGAGTTCTTATACAACTGACCCTACTGATGAGCAATTCCACGACCGTCTCACAAAAATTGAAACCAATATACATAATACTATATATCAGTAGAAAGCTCTACTTCTCCTCTTTCAGAAAATATATAGCTTGTTATAGTATGCCGCTATCATAAAAAGTTATATGGGCTGAAACAGAAGGTAAAAATAGGCGTTTTTGCAATAATTTAATTTATTTTTAATCGCCAAAGTTTGATTGAACCTATAAAAAAAAAACTGTCTTACTCATTGCAATCAGGTTTTTAGCCGCACTAATCATTGCTACTTATGATAAAAACATACTTATTGCCAGACGAATTCAGAAAAACATTTATTTTAATCAAATGTTCACACCTATTTTAATCAAATGTTCACGCCAACCCTGACTAAACGTTCAAATTATCACGCTGTGACAAATAGGGTACCAATAGTTTTACTTCTAAGACAAACAGTAAAACTTAAGATTTCGAAATTCCAACGCAATGAGAACTTTATCTAGTACATTTAAAAAATTACTAACATGTTTAAAAAAATAATTAGTTCAAGCTATTTTTAGAATCTTTTTATGTCACGCCGTAACAATTTTTTAACAAAATTTAATACTGCTTAACTGAAACCACAAATGTGTTTTTATCAACTTTAATGACCCAGATTATTGTGCAGCAAACTTTCTTTGACGTTTTCTACAAAAACTACAAAATATAAGTATGTTTTGCATAGGCAACATTTAGAGGATGAATGCTCAGCTATCCATGAGGCTCTTTTTTGGGATACATAGAGCCTCTCTAAGAGTTAGTTGTAACTTCATTGAGCCTTAGATGTAATAGGTGCATCTCCTTAACTACTGTGTTGCTTTTTTTAATCTTTCAAGGGTTTAACATGCCTCTTATTCATGCTGAACGTTAAAAGAAATATCGTGAAAGGCAGTTAAAAAAATTGGGTGAAAAAGTAGTTAAAGAAAAAGAATCAAAAAGGAGAAAAGAAAGAAGACTTGCTAAATTGGAGGCTCAACAAGAAAAAGAAAGGCAACAAAAGAGAAAGAGAAAAAAAAAATAGCAGAATCAAAATCTGTAGCTGTTACATCATCCCATTACAAATTTGCAAGCAATTTTGGAAAAGCTGTTATAGAGCCGAGTCAGCACTACCAAAACCACCCAGAAAGAGGGTTAAAGTTGTACAAAAACTTTTAAAAAAATGAATGAAATGCCTAGCCCAGAAAAAATATTTATTGAAAATGCATTAGACTTTAACTGTAAAATTGGTTCTTGGTTTTTACCAGCGTGATGATATATCCCATCAAGCACCCGGTAAAAGAGACACCATTGTCTTGAGATTAAAGAATAAGAAAGAAACTGTGCAAATACATCATTTGTACATGAATGTTAATGAAGCTTATGCTGTTTTTAAAGGTGATTATCCTGAAGAATCAGTTGGAAAATCAAAGTTTATGCCCACCACATGTGCTTTTATCTAGTTCAATGTCAAGAAACGTTTGTTGTTGTCAACAACATCAAAATATAATCCTTATCCTTGAAGTCCTGCACAAGTTTGATTCAAAATTTGTGGCAAGAAGTGCAGTCAGCACATTAGCACAAGAAGCAAGTTACTGTGTTTACTGCTGTATTTTGGTACCGAAATTCATACTCATCAGCAGTCATAGTTTCAGATGATTTAATCCATTCAAAAGAATCTATTCTTGTATTTGTTATCTAACCATAATTTATTATCTAACCATATTGAATCAAGTGTTAAAATACTACAGGTTGGGACAAACGGGCCGAGTAATCAATTTAAAAATCGTTTTATTGCATCAGCAATATGCTGGTTGGAAGAACAACATGATTTAAAATTATTCTGGAACTTTTTTGCTGCTTCACATGGGAAAAGACCGGTAGATGCTTTTGGTTGGACTGTTAAAAGAATAGCAACACAAAAAATAATTTAGAGAAAATTTATAATAACAGATGCCATAACTTTTCATAAAGCTGTTAAAAATGAGACTAATTTCAATATCTATTTTGTTTCTATGAAAGATATTATAAACACAATAAAAAAATTTAAAATTGATGAGTGATTTACAAAAGCACCAGCAAAACCAGAAATATTTGCAGTGCACCTAATTCAAAACAATAATGGGAAAATACAAATGCGACCCTATTCAAGTGCCAAGTATTTAGTGAAACAACTTAAATCTTCAGATAAAATTACAGAAAAACTTTAAAACGTTGTATATATGACAGCAATATAATATGGACGCGATTTGACACTGATATAGTATGGGCGTAAATCTGAAGATTACTATGCAAGAACTATTTTTATGAAAATGTAATTATATATTTGTCTAATACCTCTCTACTAAGTTATAAACTTACTAAAAACAGCCCATTTACCTGGTTTATAATTACCTAAATGTGTCTGGTCACAGCGTACATTTACCACTAGTTAATTCAAGGTGCAACTGTTTGAAATTTAATTAAAAAAATGTAATTTAGCTATAAAACTTGTAAGAGTAATGTCTGAACTTTTTATTTGATGCCAAGTTAATAATTCAGTTCATCTATATTAGCTGAGTTGCAGTGTTGATCTAAAAACTAAAAAACAATGAGAAAATTTTAGTCACGCTGTGACGTTTTATATTTTTTTACATGAATTAGAGGCTAATATATCCACCCAAATTTTTTTCTTGTTTTTTGTAGCACCTATTATGAGCTAACTAAATGGCACAAAAAATTCTTTTTGCACTACTCTCGTCAGTAATTTGCAGAGTGTAAGAATTTATTAATTATTTACTTTTGGTTAAAAATCATTTTTGTCAATTAAAAGTACATTTAGTACTTTCACAGGTATGGGGAAAGGGGTAGAGGGGAGGGAGGGGGGGGGGGGTTTCCCAAAAGCGTGCTAATACGTACAGGGCGGTGTTAAAGACAGTGAGTACATACATGATTTGACTATCTCTCATAAACTTGATTTATTTTTTGTTTTTTAAACATTTAATTTCACGTGTGTAACAAATCAGTATTGTGTTTTTTTTCTGACTTCAGTCGCAATTTTTTTTTAATTTTTTATAAATAATGAGGAGAGAATAAAGAAATCGAGTGACAACCATTCCAAATAATATTTTTTTATTTTTTGCGAAGTAATTTAATAAGTAGTGAGATGAGAATCATAAAGACAAAAACAAAAGCAAACTTGCTTTGGATTCTTTTTTTTAAATTACTGTACGCAAACTGGTTTTTTTCATTTCTCTTAAAATGTTAAAATATGTTGTAATATTTTAACATTTAAGTACATTAAGTAACATTTTAACATTTAAATTAGTACTGAGAAATGTCAAATAAACTAAATGTTTTTTTTTATTTTTAATGTTTTGAAATATTTATGCATTGGGGAAAGGGGAAAAGTTGGTATTTATTTTGAAAAGAAATAATGTGTACATACGCGAAAGGGGGGGCTTCGAAAGTGTACACATTCATACAAGGGGGGAGGGGGTCCTAAATCAGTGGTTTTACTGCGTACGTACTTTATAAATGGCCCCTTACCTGCTTGCTTTAGGCACTAAAAAACTTATTAAATGCACTTTTTTGATTTTGGAAAACAAGAAATTTGAGCAGTTTTCGTAGTGTGAAGTTGCCTCAAAACTAAAGTTTAAACTTATATTTATGTCATTTTTAAGACCTATAAAGCAAAAATTTTAATAATCCATCGGCATAAACGACCTAAAGAAGATTTTTAAAATCACAATTTTCATATAGTTTTTGTGGAATGCACCATATGCTCCATTAATATGTTGCATTAAATTGTTTTAATAAGCAATTTTAATAAAAATTTCTAGAAAGTTCTGGAAGCAATGAAATGTTTCCATAATTTGAGTATATATAGGGCATGAAATGGCCTATCAAGCCAATTAAAATTTCTGCATTGCAACTTTTGTATATTGTAAAAAATGGACAATAATAAAGACCATGTAGGACACTGCCCAGGTTGGTGCTCAACCAGTTTCAGCCTAATGCTCTAACTGTCATACATTTATCTGGTCTTACTACATCTCCACAATCTTACAAGTGTTCTCTAGAACTCTAATAGTCTTTAAAGTATAAAAACAACTCAACTGAATCTTTTTTACCTGGAAAAGTGCATTTGTACAACATTTAAAAATGTAGATTGCTCTGACTCACTATCCCCAATATACTTACAATTGACAGCAAGGTCATCGAGTTTTAAAATAATAAACTTCTAACCATTGTTAACTTGTAAACCATTATAACAGGAAGTTTTATTAAATAAAACTAATAAGATAAAGGCTCTTGGCCAAAGGTTTTTGATAATGCATGGCATTCTGGTCTTCTTTATAAGTTCATATAGTGTATCTGGGAAAGATTTAAAATTATTAAATCATTCTTTCCTGTGAAGAACTTACCTTTAAAGTGCTGATGACACAACTATACACTCTAGTCTTGAAAAAATCATCTCTTTAATTGGTTAAAACAAGTAGTCATTTTTGAATGTAATCTTTTTTCTGTGAAGGGTTTGATGAAAACTTTCACAGAATTACATTAAGTTAATTTCATCAACCAGAATTCAATTTTGTGTGACTTGTCATTCAGCAAAATCCTTTTAACTGTGCTTTTTATTCATATACAAAAAAATTTTATTATAATTTTATTTGATGATCTAGTTTTTAATACAATTCTTTTTAATCATATTTTCAAAGAAAAAAAGCTTGTACTGCTAAAAATCAAAATAATTATTTGAGGATACTATTTATAGTTTCACTATTGCACAGTGTGCCCAGGACACAAAATAATTCATTTTTGATTTTTATTTTTTTACTTTAAATAGTAAATTTATATTGTGTAGGACATATGTAGGTCAGTGCAAAAAAAATTTGATTCATCAAACCATTTTGTTTTTATAGCTGTTTGAAGAGTGACACAAAATATTTATCTTTATTTTTGAAAAAGTGACACAAAATACTTATCTTATTTTTGTACCAAAAGTTTTTTAACAATAACTTTGAAATACTATACATTAAAAAATACTCCATGAATTAAAAAAATTTTTTCTATCCTGCTCTGTAAATAATATTTAATTTGCGAACCACATAAAGAAAAAGAAAAATTGAAATTTAAACATTTAATTTGTGCAGTTTTGTTTGGACCTAAAAAATTCTAAATTGAAAGTATATTTATTTGATTAAAAACAGAACAACAGGAAAAAAAAGGCCGCAAATAAACTCAAATGTTTCATACAATATAGACTTTCTATTTTTATGTGTAAAAATTCCACACTTTAGTTATCCCTGGTAACGGTTACCCCTGGAAACTGAGTAAATTAAATTTTAATTGTTCGTACATTTTGATATTCAAGGTTTTGCAATTATGAAAATCTACTTTCACAGACAATTGAGGAATACCATGGTAAAATGTGAAAAAATGTTATTGATAAAGAAAGGAGAATTAGAAGAAATTTTACTAACCTTGAACATCAAATTAGGTTCATTGGAAAAACCAAAGCTAATTTTAAAAACAATCAAAGTGAGATATAATCTAACTTAAAAAAATGAAAAAGAAAACTTCAAGAAAATTTTAAAGCAAATTGAAAGACAAATGGAAAAAAGAAGTTGGGATAAAACTGCCTGGAAAACTACCTGCAGTAGCATCATCATCCAGGGGTGATATAGAAGAAGAGGGAGCTCCACAATCTAAAAGAGGACAGAAATCAAAAAGACTAGGGTAAAAATTTATTTGAATTTCTTAAGCACCGTGTTATTTGGGACACCCCATAGCTATATTTTTACTTTTCATAATACATTATCATTTAATTCAAGGATCGAACTGAAAAATGTACCTACAACAAAATTCTGGATGATTTTGTGGACATCGTGAACAAACATGCAAGTGAACAGGGAGTAGATAAGTCAGAATACTTAATAAAAGTCAGAATACTATACGAAGTTAATGTAATATAATAAGTCAGAATACTTAATGAAGTTGTTCTAAGATGTGAAAAAGGATGAGGGAAGGAGGAAGGAGTAAAATATATCCAACAATATCAGTTCAGGAAGCAACTGCTTTAATCTACAACTTGGACCTATCTATAAATAAATATCAGGTAAAATATGCAATCAAATACTATTACAATTAATTGTTTTTATAATTGTACATTTAAATTTTATATATTTCCCCAGGAGCTGAGACTTGAGCTTTTCCCAAAACTAAAGTTGCCAACAAGGAATGATATAGATACCTTTAGATGTACTTTGCTACCTAAGGAATTGAGCAGTGATGACAAGCAAACTTCATCCCCTGTGAACAGTGTTATCAAAGACACCGCTTAGTCTCTGCTTGATATATCCGGGTTTTGTGCTGAAAATCATTCTATACTTGTAGAGGGTAAATTTGGACTTTAAGGTTCTAGAAATCACTATTGTCATCAGTTTTCTGATCCTCAAGATGCAGACTTAAAGGGAACAAGTTATCTATGTTCATTTCAGTGTCTCCTTAAAATTAAAGATTCAAAAAATCAAGTAATCTGAACTATTCCAACCCTTGACTCTATTAATTTTGCCAGGTATGTTACTCTAGTAAAAGCAAAAGAAACTAGGGAGAGTGTAAAGGAGTATTTTAAACTAACTCTGAGTTAACTGCCAAAAAATGAAACTCAGCCAATTCTTTCAGGAAATGGTTTACAAATATTTGTAAAAACATATAAATACAGTTAATGGCAAAATAGTAGAATTATTGGTAGGTGATTCCGGAGCTTATTGTCACAATGGCAACTGATCTAGAAGTGATGATGACCTGGTATGTATACTACATGGGCTCACCATAGATAAAAATTATAATGATGTGCTCAATATTTGGAGAAGACTAGAAAATGGCCAAATCTCTTACAAAGATGCTGAAAGACATGGGCAGTTCCATGAAATTATTGTTGAATAAGATGTAAAATTTTTTCCATTCTTCATTAAAAGCTACGTGCACTTGACCACTGTCTGCAGTTGTTATAATAAATTGTGGGCCAACAAACCCATACATGGTCTGAGCAAGACATAAAGGTAAAAAGTGCTCTGAAAACAGCAAAAAGAAAAGTTATTCAAAATGTACATGAAAAAACAGGAATACTCTATCATTTTTCTACTTTAAGTGGTGGTAACACTAACAATGGACCAATAGCAAATCATTTTTTTAGTCCAAAAGAAAGTAAGTCAATCAGTTCTGTAATTCTAAAAACAGAAGACCAAGATAGCTTCTCGGCTTTGTTGTTTAAGTTCAATATACTCCTTAGCATTAATCAGCATGTTGATGTTAGCAAAAAAGCAGATTCTAATAAAGTTAAAAAAGTTGGTTATGAATTGATGGTATTCCATAAACAGACATTTCCATGGACTATGATAGCCCCAGCTTGCATCAAATGTGCGCACATGCCTGGGAACTGTTTATGATTACAGGTGGATCACCTATTGCAAAGTACTCTGAGCAGTCAGGCGAAAGTTGGAATAAATTCATCAGGGCTTATAAATCAGGAACAAGTTGTAAAGCGAGACAGATGTCTTTGCAAATAAATACACATGACATTTACTGTAGACTGATGATAAGAACATATCCAATGATTGCCAGTAAAAAAAGACTTTTGCAATGTGGAACATGAAGAAAATTAGGACATGCCACAAGAGAGTGTAAAGTAGACATGAACAACGTATTTAGTAAGGAAAAAATGATAACTCAAGAATGTTTTCTGTGACTAAATAAAATCAATAAGACTTAAATGTGTGTATATTTGTTATTAATATTAAATTGTTATGAACTTAAATATATTTCATTTTGAATCGGATATGATCTCTTTTTTCAAAAATTATATTAGCCAGAAATTACCCATATATTAATTATACCACAAACAAGAATCAAGTTGACCCTTAAGCAACCTAGCCAGCTATTAGCTTGCTGGTCACAAGCATCACGGAGCTCTTTGTTATATGTGGCAAGGGGCAGTGGAAGACAAATTTTTTTTAAATAATTTTATTTTTTAATTAATATTTTATAGTTTATTTGAAAAATTTAAAAAAAAGTAAGAGCATGACTCTTAGCATCCCTCCCCTGCCCCACTGTTGCCCCATTCTCTGGGTCAGAGTGAACACACAGAAAATTTAACCTCAGAATCCAATTCTTTGGCCCAAAAAAGTACTATACTAAACTTTTCTCAAGATTTCATAAACAATTAACGGATTTATGAGTATAAATATATATATATATATATATATATACATATATAATTGATTTTTTGACGAGATTAAAAAAATAACTACATGATTTTTACTACTAAAAGTTTCATATATATATATATACATATATATATATATATATATATATATATATATATATATATATATATATATATATATATATATATATATATACATATATATATATATATACATATATGTATATTTATATATATATATATATATATGTTATATATATATACATATATGTATATATATATAAAGACACACACATAATACCTTGTAAACATCATACTGATCACAGATGGTATCAAAACAAGTGTATAAATCATTCAACAAGTCAACAACCTGCAAAAATTGAATAAAATTAATTTTTTTGTTTAAACAAAAATTAAAAAGCAACAAAAAAAAAAATAATAAAATGTAAAAAAAATAAATGATAAAATAATGAAAGAAAACAGTAACTAAGATACCTCCTACAATATAAGAAACAGATAACATAAATAAAATGAAATAAAAAAAAAAGAAACCTGTAAAGGAGTGCTTTCTGATGCAAGTTTTGTAAAACCAACAATATCACTAAAGAATATAGTAACCATAGCAAATGATTCTGCTTCAACTAATTCTCCTCGTTTTAATTGTTCTGCTACAGTCCTGTAATATTTAATTTTTCATATAATTTTATATTAACCAATACATATTATTGTAGTTATTATTACATTTTAATAGTATACTATAATTATTTTAATTGAATTTATTTTAATAATTAAAAAAATAATTGGATTTATTTTTGTGGTAAAACCATAAAAACAAATTAAGAAACAAATTTTTTTTACTACATTTCTATTTACTAGGAAGTTCAAAAAGTGTTTGTTTTAATTATTCTTTTTTTTTTTTTTTGGCAGTAACTGTTTTTTAACAGTAACAGTTTTTTTTTTCATTTTATTTCTTTGATCTTTTAACTTTTTGATTTATATTGATTGATATAAATAAGGAGAAAATGCAGGGGAGTGCACATACATTAACTGACATAAATTAATATTGTAAAGTATTAAAAACCTTGCAAAATAACAGATACTAAGTCACCACAAAATATCAAGATTAATATGACCATGTGTCAAAACATCAACAGGAGGTAAAATATCATCAGGAGGTTAAACAACAACAGGAGGTTAAATATTAACATGAGGTAGAATATCAAGATAAAGACTATTGTTGATGTTTATTACATTAATATTTGAAAACTATAAGATAGATATTTTACATAATAATAAATACAGCCCTAGTTTTTTCTTCTTTTAGAACAAGCTTATTACCTTGGTAACATTCTATAAAGCAGCTCATCCGTTTTAGCTTTTTCATCCTCTAATTGCTTTGTACGATCTGCAACAAGCTCTTCTAAATGGTCTGTATATTTTTCCATCATTTTTATCATATTGTCCACAATATTGATATTTCTAAAAAAAATATTTTTGTAAAATAAAAATTGAAAAAGTAAAAAGATGTTTTATTTTATTGTTTGTTTTATTTTATCTTTTAATTTAAAAATGTCAAAATCTTTTTTTAAAATGTTTTTTGTTTATTTTACAATAACAATTGCTTGTTTTTAACAAAAAACTGAACAAGATAACTATATAAATAATTTCCTAAACTACCAATATTTACCTCTTGCAAATATTTTCTTTTTTTTTTTTTTAATTTTAAATTTTGTTTGTTGTTTTAAAATTATTTTTAATTATTTCATGTTTTAAAATTTTAAAAATATTTTTTAAAAGAAATATTTTGTAAAAAAAAAGAAGAGTTTTCTCCAAAACTCTCCTTAGTATGTTTTAAAATATTTAAAGTTTTGTGAGCAATGATAAGTGGCTCTGACCTAACTAACTATTGCCCAGTCTTCTTACTATTATGCTTCTTAGTCTTATACTGTTTTTTTGTTTTTGTTTGTTGAAGTTTTGCAACTTCTAAATGCAATTAAATACCTACTTTCCTCCATTGAGCTTTCTAAGTATTTTATTAATTTCATCAAATTTTGGTCGAATAAGAGGATCATCATCCCAACATAAATTCATTAAATTGTGATATTCATGATTCCCAAGTGACTCAGAAACCAAGGGACGAAACACTGGATTTGTTCTTTTCTTAACACGCATAACAATTTCTAAAAAATTGTTACAGTATTTCACACCACAAAATATTGTTACATAAAATATTGTTACACCTTTTTATGTGGCATACAAACATTTCTACGCCCAATAAAAAAATAGTTTTACACCACACAACATTGTTTTATTTTTTATGCAACAAAACTTTTATAAACCAATAACTAAAAAAACCAACCTTACCTTTTGAGGTAAGTGATTCATACATACAATAAGGGTACCCTCGCGTAATTATTTCTTGTAAGATAATACCATAGCTAAAGACATCTCCTGGGCCTGAGTATGCTGAATCTGGGTTTTGAATGTGTTCTGGTGCTGTCCAAAGTAAGTCTTTTTAGAAAAAAAATATATATATATATAAAGATGGTCAACAATGATATTTATAAAGAGATAGCAAACTATTTCTAGAAATAAAAAAACTAAAAAAAAAAGTTTTTCTGTTTTACATACTATTATAAATCTGCACCTCACTCCAATCAAGGTCAACTGCTTGACCTTCTTTAAACTTAAACAAGCCAAAATCTGTTATTTTACAAACCCAGCGACTATCAATTACACAGTTTGTTGACTTTAAGTTACCATGGACACCCATGGAAGTATTGTGATGCAAATAATGCATTCCCTAATTAAAAACAAGTAAGGTTTCACTTTTCTTAATTGCGCTTAAAACAATAAATGAAAGCATAAAAGGAAAAAAAAACACACTCTTGCAATATCTGATGCAATAGAAATTTGAAACATCCAATCAAACTTCAGATCTTCATTAAACAAAACATCCTATTAAAAAAATCAAAGATTTTTTTAAAACAGAAATAATATTTAAAATAAAACTTTAAAAAGAAATAATATTTAAAATAAAAAAGTTTTTTTTTCTATTTCAATCCATCATCCCAAGGCCATGAAGGCCACTACAGTTACAACCCTCTCTCAATTCAATAACTCCCAAACACAAACCTTGACAAACAAGGTCGCTGCACGGAGAAACAAGATGAACACAGTACTACCAGGTACATAGTAGGGATTGAACTGGGAACTTCTCACTTATGAGGCGAGTGCTCTACCACTACACTACTACCAAATTTTACCAACTAAAAATTACTACTTTGATTTACCTGTAAACTTCCTTTGTTGCAATAATGCGTAATTAAACAAATATTAGGGTTGGAAACACAAGCTCCAATAAATGAATTCACATTTTGATGCTGAAGCTCTGACACTTCCTTTAATTCGAGAAGTAGCTCTCTATTAAGCAAAATTGAAGTCTTACGAAGTTGTTTGATGGCAACGTAATTTCCCTGAAAATATTTATTATATTTATTAAATACATAAATAGATTTATAAATATATAAGCATATTGTAATAAAGTAAATTTATAAAATAGTTTTTAAAAAATTTTCAATATACTCTCAACTTCTTATGTTTTAAATTTAAAAATAAATACAATTAAATCTGAAAAGGATTTCTTAAATTGTTTATTAATATAATAATCAATTAATAAAAAAAATTATAATATTATTTTCTAGTATTAATTCTATTATAAAGTTTATTTACTTTTGTATAGTTTTAGTGTTTATTTAATTTTTGCTTTTGTAATTACAAATAAATTTTTTTTTGTCAGCATCATATTTCAGTGAGCAGAAATAATGTTGGTTAATCATTTTATAAAAAATTAAAAAAAAATTACTTTGAAAACTGTTTCAAAACAAAAGAATATTAACGATTGTTTTTTAAATACTAAAATAAATTATAATTAAATCAACAAAAAAGGTGTTAAAGCTAAAATTAAGCAGATTTATAATTAAAGTAATCATATTATTTAGTTATTTGGTTTGAAATCTAATAATGAGAATGAATAGTAATAAAGTAGTCTGTGGTCACACTGGAGGTAGAAAGAAAATATAAAATGTTATCTTTCTACCTCCTTTATTACATACATGAACTGCAAAAAAAAAAAAAATTACACTACAACCTTTAGGGTTGTTTTTTTTACTTCCAGTCTTTGATCACACTGGAAGTAGAAAGAAAACAAAAAGTTTCTTTTATCAAATTTTGAATTTAATATAAAACAAAACTTAAAAGGAACAAAATATTTAATTAACTCTTTGGTTTAATTCTCTGTCAACACTTTAATAATCAGGCACAAAAGTAGTATGAATCAGTTAGGCACAAAATTTTCAACATAAAGATTTCACCATAACAACATTAAAACTAAGTCCGGAAAAAATTGCCAACCTCAGATAATTTTAGGTCAGCATTTGGGTTAGCATTGCTGAATGTGTGTGAGCCAAATATGATATATGATATTTTGATTTTTGATTTCAAATTTTAAATACCGAAATATAATATGTACAACTTATATATAATATGTACAACTTATATATAACATGTACAACTTATATATAACATGTACAACTTATATAGTTATACATATTATATTTACATATTTACAAAATTAAATTACTGGAGACAATTGTTGACAACTTATTAATGGGAAATTTTTGTGAGAAAAGAAAAATTTGATAATACGTGATGTATAGAAGAAGCTTTCTTATTTCTGAGCTGATGATGATGTGTTTGATGACTTTTAAGACTTCTGAGATTTATGGCTAAATCAACAATTAACTCAAGAGATGTTAGAGTTGTAATGCACTCGAAAATTTTGTAAACAAAACAAGCTTTGGACTACAAAACAAAAAGTTAGAATTTTGCTATGACAATCAAAACAAGATCCTCGCAAAAGTGCTGTCAAATAAAATGGAATTTTAACTCATTTTTGATTTTTGAATTCAACTTTTAGATTGACATTCATAAAGCCTAGATTAAATTCTATAAAGCATATTTTGGAACATCTTAATTGTCAATTAAACGGCCAAAAACCAATTAATAAAAATGATTAATTCAATATGCTTTCAGAACTTTTGGGAAAATAGTTCCATGTTTGTTCTTACTAATGTAGTTGACTCAATGCCTAGTTGTTTTCAAACAGTATTTAAGTCTAAAGGCAACAAAATTATAATGTGTTGTTATGAAAAAATTATAAAAAGTACCTCCTTCCGTTTATGTATGTATGTATTTATACATACACACATACATACATGCATACATGCATACATACATACATACATACATACATACATACATACATACATACATACATACATACATACATACATACATACATACATACATACATACATACATACATACATATATATATATATATATATATATATATATATATATATATATATTTGTATGTTTATATGTATATATAGTAATATATAGAATAATAGAGAAGGTTTTCATTATACCTGTAATATTCCTACTTTAGTAAAAATCTGATTATGAGCCTCCATACCACCAACACTTGCTAAAGATTGATTACTTCCTTGTGACATAACCTAAATCAAAAAACAATTATTTTTTTAACATCATCACTTCCAACAAGAATGCAACCAACCACGATTAGATATGGCAGTTACTAGATGAGAAAAGATGAAGTTTATAAAGCAAGATAACGATTAACAGATGACTTAAAAGATTGCATGTTATATAAATCAGGAAAACAAAATAAAGGGAGTGAATTCCAAACAACTGATGTTTGAGAAAAAAAGTTAGTTTACAAGAGACACTAGCTCTTTAGCGCAGTGCCCATAATAGCATATATAAAAAAGAGAAAGAGAAGCAACAGTATGACAATGTGACAATGGTTAAAGATTGGTTGCAAAAGCAAATTTAACTATGTCTACAATGCATTTTTGCACCTCATTTATAAGAAAAAGGATATCATTTGATATTCCTCAAGATCTGCTCCAGATATGACAACAGTATTCCATACAAGGACGGAGTTGAGATTTATAGAGATAAAGAATAGAATCTGGAGTAAGAAAGTGGCAAGCACAATAAAGAGATGCAACCTTAGCAGATGCAATGGTTAATATATGGTTTCCAAGAAATATCGGAAGTAAAAGTTAATCCTAGAAGACAAAGGGTAGAATACTCATTGAGTATAAAATAATTAATAAAATAGCAAGACCTAGACTGCTGCAATAATGGCTGAAAAAATTGAGTTTTATCTGAGTTAAAGTTAGTGTCAAAAGTAAATAAGGAGCAACCATAGCTTTGATTTAATAATTGTATAGAAATAAAAATAAAGTTTATGTAATAGATTTTTAGTTTTGAAACATTTTATTGACCATATAAACAATTAAAATTTACTTCTCGTATTAATTTAAATTTTATATATATAATATAGTTTATAATTTTTAACATTAGATTTATTAGTCTAAGATTTAGTTTTAAATCCATCAAGCGAAAATCAACTCACAGCATTTTTGCTAGTAGACTTTGAGACTCGCCCATCAAAGATGATGTCACTGAATTTAACTTTCCATTGCTGAGCCATCAAAGCACTTTCAAATGCTTTTCTTCTAAAAATGTTAATAGCATTGTTTTTTTAAATATTGTGGAGTGTAATTTGTATAAAAATATTAATTATATAAATGTAAATACAATAATAATACAACTTTAATAATAATCAAGTTAAAATAATGATTATTAAATTAACTAAATTAAATTTAATAAGAATTATATAAATATACTATTAAATTAAACAATATCAAAAAATATTTGTAGATAAAAATTAAAAAATTAAAATTTTTGAGCTAAATGATCAATCGATATATAAGTCATTAAGTTTCCATTGTAGTCTTAGTAGCTAATAAAACATGGAAAATTTTCTTTTTTGATTTAAAGTGGCAAATCAATTTGAACAATTAAACATTTGATTAAACAACTATTTCATATGTACTATATAAAAACATTTGATTTTATATAACTATATTAAAACATTTGAACAACTATTACAGTTGGACAATTGATACAAAGCACACAATACCTAATCACTCAATATATAATTTACAAAGTACACCATACACAATAACTCAATATATAATTCACAAAGCACATTATACATAGTATTTTTTTAAGAAAAAAACAACAACGTTTTATTTAAATAATGAATACAGCGTTTTAGAAAATGCAACAACCTTTTTTCTTCTTATAAATAAGTGTAAATAATATTTCTTGAAACAACGAAAGTTGTTTTATTTTGTTTATATAATTTCAAATAGTTGTAAAATTAAACATTTTGCTGTATTGTATTATTGAAAAATTTAATATTTTTTGTGTTAAAACAGCAATAACCAGGATGGTATAAACTTACACAATGTATTTTGTTGTTAATGTGTTGTATCTAATTAACAATTTAGTTATTTTACAATTCCTAATAACCATATTGATAGTATTTGGATCAAATGCATGGCAATATTTTTGTAAATAAAAATCTGGTAAATCTACCACTTGCAAAAAGTATGGTGTAAAAATTAGCGGACTTTGTCATTTAAAAAACACACACAAAGAATTGGATTTAGATATGAAATTTCCACGTGAAGACACTGGATTGGAAACTGGAAATGTGCAAAAAAAATTACAATGTTTGTTAAATAGCAGATGATTGAGGAAATTGTGTCAAAGCTAGCAACATTTATTGACTTCTCCATAAATGCCATAACAAAAAGTGAATTCATTAGAAAATTATTGTCTAAAAAAGACACGATATTACCCAAAAATCTATCCTATGTTATGATTTTGCTAAACAAAGTGTGATTTTGGAAATAACGAAAGAAATATTTATTGGGTCTCAACTTACTTTATCATTAGATAAACAAAGCTATGGAAGCTGGGGATAACTTTAACTACCGCCCCATTAGTCTTCTTCCAATCATAAGCAAGGTTTTAGAGTCTTTAATTAACAAATACTTAATCTTTCATCTTAAATCAAATACTTTCTGATCATCAATATGGATTTCGATCTTCTCGTTCTACAGCTGATTTGTTAATAGTAATAACCAATAGGTTTTATCGTGCATTAGATAGTTGTGGAGAGGCTGAGACTATCGCTTTCAACATTTTAAAAGCCTTTGATAAAGTTTGACAGTTGGTTTTCTCCATAACCTCTCCTGTTACGATGTATCAGTTTATATCTTTGAAAAAAATTCTCACATTAAAGGTGGAATTGTTTCCTGATGATACTACCATTTATTCCTGGTTGGTAAGAAGCCAACACTCTCTGATTGCTTGAGAGGCATTTGAGTTTGAAAAAGATCTCACTTCTGCTACAGCATGGGGCTCTCAGTGGCTGGTGAACTTTAACTCAAATAAAACAAAGATCCTATATTTCTTCCTATATTTATGAACGGTAATGCACTCAATGAGTCATTCTACTCTTTGTCTTCTAGGATTAACTCTTACTTCCGATCTTTCTAGAAAACTTTATATAAAATCCACTGCTACTGGTTGCATCTCTTTATTGTGCTTGTCACTTTCTTACTCCGGATTCTATTCTTTATCTCTATAAATCTCAAATCTCCCCCTATATGAAATATTAATGCCTTATCTAAGCAGATCTTCGAATGACGCCCTTTCTCTTTTAGACAAGGTGCAAAAATGCATTGCAAACATAGTTGGACCTGCAATTGCAGCCAACCTTCAACCATTGTCACATTATTGTAATGTTGCTTCTCTTTCTCTTTTCTATAAATACTATAATGAGTGCTGCTTTAAAGAGCTAGCATTTCTTATGCCATCTACTAAAAATTCATTCTTGTGTTACTCGTCATTCAATTTAGTCTCATCATTTTACTGTGACTGTTCCCAAGTGCTTCAAAAATTATTTTGTCTAGTTTTTTTCCTCCAACATCAGTACTTTGGAATTGGCTCCTTTTTTATCTTGTTTTCCTGATTCATGTAATTTGAAATCTTTTCAGTCATCTATTAATTTTATCTTGCTTTATAAACTTCATCTTTTCTCTTCTAGTAACTTTCAAGTCTAATAATAGTTGCTTGCAGTTGGAAGTAAAGATGTTTAAAAAAAATATTAATAAAATAGTTAGTAGTTGCAGATAAAAATGTGAATCTAGCTGAAAAGAAACTGTCAAAGTCAATATATCAATAAAAAAGCACATTATAAAAAGTGTCCCTTGCAAAGCATCCACAATGAAAAAATTTTGCTAAGTGCCACTATTGAACTTTTATTCAAGCTGTACTTAATGATCTTTACAAAAAGACAATCTCTTCAAAGGCAAAATGTGTTGAAAAAGATTCACAGTTGCAAGATTCTGAAGATAAAAAGACTTAGTGATTGTGATGATTATGATGATATAATTACTTATGATGATATAATAACTTGATAAATTTGGAAATAATCATACAGCTTAAGATGCGTTGCATTCACTGGTGATTTACAAAGAAGCATAAATGTTTCCTTATCGATTCAAAAGGTTCAAAAAATGTTGTTTTGAATGTTCTGCAAATCACCTCTTAAAAACGAAATCTTACAAATTATGTAAAATGTACATTTCATCGAAAATGCATCGAGAAACGGTTACTAATTTAGTTGAATTAGCGTGTTGTTTTGATCCAGCAATTCGTGATGTTGTTTTGACGAAGGAATAATGTGAAACTTTGTTAAAAAACAGCTATGACAAAATAAAAACTTCTTTATTTGGTTCAAATATTTTACCACAAACAGGAACCGATAAAAAGATTAACTTCTCTGCGTCACACATTGACAATAATCAAAATAGTAAAAGCTCAAATACAGCTCAGGATTTAAAAAAACTTAGACTGACTTTATTACAGGAAACTGCAAAATCTTCACTAAACTCTGGAGCAATATTAGAGAATAGCAATGGGTTGCAAGCTGAAATAAATCTTTATCCTACCATTTGTGATAATCAATCACCAGCCTTTTTTTTTTTTTTTAAACATCTTCGCTTCCAACAAGGCTGCAAGCAGCCACTAATTAAAGTTGGAAGTTACTGAAAGAGAAAAGATGAAGATTGTAGAGCAAGATAACGATTGACAGACGACTTAAAAGATTGCAAATTATATGAGTCAGGAAAGCAAGATGAAGGAAGCGAATTCCAAAAAGCTGATGTTCGAGGAAAAAAACTAGACAAGTAAGAGTTTTTGGAGCACTTAGGAACAGTCACAGAAAAAGGATGACACTTAATTGAATGACGAGTAACACAAGAATGAATTATAGTAGATGGCACAAGAGACGCTAGCTCTTTAGAGCAGTGCCCATTATAGTATTTGTAGAAAAGAGAAAGAGAAGCAACATTACGATGATGTGATAATGGTTGGAGGTTGGCTGCAAGAGCAGGTCCAACTATGTTTACAACGCGTTTTTGCACCTTGTCTAAAAGAGAAAGGGCATCATTAGAGGATCCGCCCCAGATATGGCAACAATATTCCATACAAGGCCGGATTTGAGATTTATAGAGATAGAGAATAGAATCCAAAGTAAGAAAGTGACGAGCTCGATAAAGAGATACAACCTTAGCAGATGCTAATTTTGCAACTGATTTGATATATGGTTTCCAAGAAAGATTGGAAGTAAGAGTTAATCCTAGAAGATGAAGAGTAGGTGACTCATCGAGTACACCACCGTTCATAAATATAGGAAGATCTAAATTATTGCGATAACGATTGGCTGAAAAAAATTGAGTTTTATCTGAATTAAAGTTCACCAGCCACTGTGCGCCCCATGCTGTAGCAGAAGTAAGATCCTTTTCAAGCTCAAATGCCCCCTCCAAGCAATCAGAGGGTGTTGGTTTTTTATCACGACAAGAATAAATGGTAGTGTAATCAGCAAACAATGCCACCTTAGATGAGAGAATATCTGGAAGATCGTTAATGTAAATTAAAAAGAGTATAGGGCCAAGGATAGAACCTTGAGGAACCCCTGAAGTTACAGAATAAGAAGAAGAGTGTTGTCCATCGAGGACAACTTTTATGCTACGATTGGAAAGGAAGGACTCAATGATCTTAAAGATGTTGCCGGATACACCATAAGAAGAAAGCTTATGGAGAAGACCAGCATGCCAAACTTTATCGAAAGCTTTTGAAATATAAAGAGCGATGACCTTAACCTCTCCACCTTTATCTAATGCACGATAAAACCTGTCAGTTATTACTGTTTTGGTAAAATAATGCAGAAAAGTTCCCTATTCTAGCATCCAAAGCCAAGGTAGAAGAGAATTTTATTTTTGACATTAAACTAATACTAGTGACAAAAATAACAGCAAACATTATTTTTTTTCTGAAGTTTAATGTTGCTTATTTTACATAGTTTCTATTGTTTCAGGTTTATCTTGCATTGAGCATCGGCAGTGTACCTGTTGAATTCCTTTTTAGCATGACTGGTTTAATTTTGAATGGAAAGAGATCCTCCTTGGCACCATTTCGAATAAATACAGTTTGTTTTATACATGATAAATATCCAAATGCTGGTCTATGAGCTAAGTCTTGCATTTTTTGGATTAGGACAATATTTATGTTTTTATTTCATTTTGATTAACTTTGTATTTCATATATAAATATTTATTATATGCAAAAGTTTGTTTTGTTTTGGTTAATGCTGTCAGTATTATACTTGTATATATGTCATTATTATACTATAAATATATTATATATATATATATATATATATATATATATATATATATATATATATATATATATATATATATATATATATATATATAGATATATATATATATGTATATACATATATATATATATGTATATACATATATATATATATATATATATATATATATATATATATATATATATATATATATATATATATATATATATATATATATCTACATCTGCATGTATAGGTAAGCAAAACGGGATAAAATTGCTTACCTTTTATTTAGTAACAATTAGTAGAAAAAGAAGAGGGAAAAAGAAGAATAATGAAAATAAATTGATCCCGGCCCCAACCCAAACCCTTCGATGTGTTATCAACTCCTTTGCGAGTTCTCCTAAAATCAGTCAATGTATGTACTGAAGCCCTCGGCTATCCCTAAATTAGCGTGACGTCATATCGCTGACTAATGTCTGCAATATCAGTTATATATATATATATATGTGTCATTATTATGCTATATGATCCCCGCTCGAAGCACATAAACGTTATCGGTAAGGTTGAAAATTGAGAACCAACTTATTAAATGCTGTTCTCCTTGTGGCTTTGGTCTGTGACACAACCATTAGGGCTTCTTAGAGCACCTTAAATATATATATATATATGTATATATATATATATATATATATATATATATATATATATATATTCATTGTTATAAATTAACCTCGGCATATGCCGAGGGCTTTGTGGTATTTTGATAATTTTCACGTTTTGCTTACCTATGTATGCAGATGTAGATATATATATATGAGAGCAACAAGTCTGTTTCAGCCATAAGAGCAGTGAAGGCCAAATTAAGCAAATGGTTTGACTGTGAACCACCTCGTGCAAAATATATTAAATTGTGGTCAGAAAAATTATTCCAAACTGGATCCATTCTTGAGAAACATCATCCTGGTCATGCAGAAATCAGTTTTAGAAAATCCCAAGGCATCATTAAGATAGGTCTCCTTTTACTTTTATTTAGTTGGAAGCCAGTCAAAGTGCAATTCTTAAGTGAAGCTGATTATGAAACACGAGTAACTTCTTGTCAGGCAATATTGAATAAGTATGATAATGCCAGACGTCATGACAATAATTTTTTCAGTGATGAGTGTGCTTTTTATGCAGAAGGTAAAGGGTCACAAATCTGCACGTGGAGCAAGGCAAACCCACATTTTTATGAACAAATTGCTCAGCATCCGCCAACAGTTATGGCATGGGCAGCAATGTCTGCAAAGTACTTAATTGAGCCATTTTTCATGGAGAGTTCCGAAACTGCTGATTCCTATTTTTTTTTTTTGCAGACACAGTTTTTGCCAGCTCTAAATGAAAAACATATTTTGCTTTCTTCACATTTCCAGCAGGATGGAGCACCTGCTCACACTGCCCTAAAAACAAGGAAATTTCTGAATCAAAATTTTGCAGATCGCTGGGTAGGTAAATTTGGACCAACCCCTTGGTCTCCACGTAATCCAGATCTCCTGCGACAATGCTGTGGAGGATGTTGAAACCAAAAATCGTGAGGGAGAAAGTGAAAAGAAGAACTAAAAACAGTGATTCAACAAGCATTTGCTGACATGCCTGTATCTGTGTTGCATTCCATTAATAACCGCACTTTCCATAGATTCCATCTGTGTATTGAAAAAAATGGATTGCAAGTTGATCCATTTGATGTATAACATTGTACTGTAATCTACAATTATATATTACATGTATTCCTGAAAGTGACTGTGAATTATGAAACGCGCTGTATATACAAAAAATTAAAAGTAATGCAAATTAAAAACTTTAAAATAAAACTCAAAAAACTCGATGTTAAAATTACTTTTTAATACGTTTTTAATTGCGTTTGAAATAAATTACTTTAGAACATATCTTTTGAAATGTTTTACTTTAAAATACGTAAAACGCTTTTACAAATTGATTCTATTGATTGTTTAATAAATGAATAAATTTTATTTAAATTACTGAAAAGAAAAAATATATAATATTTTTTAACTGTATAAACATTTTTTTCAAAAAGTTGCAAAAAAGCATTGTTTTAAAATAACTTGATCTTTTTAAAATAATAATTTTTAATCAAATTATGCTCTGATAAGTCAAGTTTAAAAACTGGTAAGTCAAGGTAAAATCTGGTAAGTCAAGTTTAAAAAAAAAACTTTCAAACAATTCTTTGTAAAAATAGAAACAAACAAAAAAACAATTAAATCATGGGAAGATTTAATTTAGCTTATTCATAATTTAGAGTAACTTAAAAAAAATTATTTTAAAAGATTTTTAGAAAGACTTTTTATGATAAAATTAAACGTTTGAAACTTTTTAAAAATAGTTTCAAACGTTTAAATTTATCATAAAAAATAAATACCTATTTAAAAAAAATTAAATATAACATTAAATTTACACATAATGTGTTTATTTTAACCAATCGTTATTATTAATTTTTGATTTTATTTAAAGCCTTCACGTAAAATAAAAACTTTAAAAAAGATCAACGATTAAAAGTTATTTGTAACCTAAAGATTTTTTTATTAAATTTAAATTGTTAAAACATCAAAACAGCTGTTGTCAACTTGACAAAAGACTAAAAAAAAATAAGCATTATCAGTTACAGCGTGAAAATTTAAGTCTATCTAAAAAAACAATATTAAATTGAAACTATTTAATTAAAAAAATCCAAAAATCTGCGATGAAATATATTGAATAACTAACGTTAAATAAACTGAATAACATGACCAAGATTTTGATTGCATAACTTGGTTCCATAAAAATTATATTTAAAAAATTTAATTGGACACTGTCCCACAAATTTTTAAAACAAGTTTTGTTCAAGCAATGGGTACTACCCAAAAAGACTACACAAGATTATACACTAGTCTCAATTTTTATCATAATATTTTTGAACCCACAATACTTAATAGCTTCCCAGTAGGCACGCGTTGTCCGGAGGACATCCGTTAGACATCTCACAGACATCCAGAAGTCCAACAGACATCCCCCGGACAACGCATGCCCACTGGGTTGACATACTTTACTTATTAGCTATGATTACTGATTAGGTATGATTACTGATTAGCTCGATGGACTTTTTTTAATCATTTAAATAAATGAATAAATCATAAAACAAAAAAAACTTGACTAATACACATAAATTTGTCTTATTACATTTTTGCGACATCCTCTTCTACTGAAAGTCATATTTTTCATTTATAATAAAAAATAATGCTTAAAATCACTTTTTATTCTGTTGAAATGTTGTTTGAGAGTTATTCTATTAAAATCTTTATGTTTTTTAAAATAATTTCTTTTCCTTTTTTTTTCTAATTTCTTAATTTATTTTCATTAATAAAATGCACCTGTCATTTGCAGAGACATTACAAAACTCTTGGCTGGGATTTTATTTACTAGCATTTATACCTAGTTTAGTTGCATTTTTCACTTTGATCTAGATCAATACCTAGTACATTAATAAATAAAGAATATGTCAAACAAAATAAACAAAAATCTATTACTAAAAAACATTCTACTTGCTTGTAATGAACAATAGTGAAAACAAGAACTGCCACAATCACAACTACACCAAGGACTCCACATACAGCGTACACCCAAGGTTCTTAAAATTAAAAATTTTATTAATATTTTATATATAATTATGCTACTTATCTATATCTATATCTATATCTATATCTATATCTTTATATATCTATATCTATATATATATATATATATATATATATATATATATATATATATATATATATATATATATGTATATATATATATATATATATATATATATATATATATATATATATATATATATATATATATATATATATATATATATATATATATGTAAATATATATATATGTATATATATGAAAGGGTGCAAAGGGAAAACCAGTGATGTCACATTTTTTTTATTTTGAGAAAACAAAAAAGTTAAGTTTAAAGACTTATCTTATTATGTTATTTGCGGTTCTATATATATATATATATATATATTTATATATATATATATATATATATATATATATATATATATATATATATATATATATATATATATATATATATATATCCTAGGTTTTAAAATTAGTATGATCTATTACATGATAAATTAGCGTGAAAATATTTTTATAGGAATTTAAATTATACATGATGCATTGAATTCTGGAATGAGTGTACCTTTAGGACATCACTGGTTTTCCCCTGGTAATTTTAGATTTTGTTTTAGAATTCAAAATAACGTTCAATATGTTGCTTTTAATATGTTCTAATACATTTCTTTTGAGTTGAATTTAAAATCTTTTAAATTTCGAACAATAACCACAGTCAGGGGACTTGAAGAAAAACAAAAGAAACCTTTACGCTTTAGATTTACAGCACATTCCGACGATAAGTTGTTTTATAAGCTTTTCAATAATATGCTTAAAAAATAAAAATTTATTTAATTCATTTAGTTAATTCTTATTATATCAAACCATTTAACCTTCAACTCTATTAACCTTTCACCACCCTGAGGCTAGCTTTCTCATCTCTGACTCTTAGGTTATGAAAAATAAGAAAAATTTCAACTTGAAAAAAATATGAAAAGTACATATGGGGCAAGAAAAGAAATCAATTTAGAAGTAAAAAATTTTTTTACATTTTAGATAAGAGTTTTACATTTCTAAACTCAATATTACTTTAATATGCAATTTCTTTTTAAAAATATAAACCAAGAATTCAAAAAAAATTTCCTTTTTTCCTTTAATCAATACCTGTTTTTTAATTTAAATACAAATAAGTTCAGATAGTGATAATACTCTGATAATGATTCATCATCACTTAACTGACCTTTGTGAGGAAGATTGTTAAAATACTGCTGGACATCAAGCGTGTAAAAATATTTTAAAACTTGAAGGTCAGCATACTTTGCACAGCTGATTAGCAGTCTCTCATTGTACAAGCATGTAAGGGGTTTTTGTGATAATTGCTTCTTTTTTCCAAAAGCTTATGATATAACAACTCTTTCAAAAGGTCCATTCCAACTGAGTCTGTATTGTAAAATAGTAGGGAATTCTTGGGAGAGAATAATTTCACGAATAGGGCGTGTTGATATCGGACATTTGGCTTTGTAAAATGGTTTGATATGCTCAGAAAAATTTAGGAACATGTTCAACTTCATTTTAATAACTTCAAATGTTGAAGGGTTCTTACGACACGTACGAAACTCTTCCATCCAATTTATTGGTAGTTTTGCTCGAACCTTTTGGTTAACTAATACCATATCACGATCACACTCCATGTAGCTGTGGCCCCTTATCGGGAACCATAGTATGATTTGTTGAAATCGTTTCTTTTTCACTACATTAAAGTGTAAAAAACGAATAATAGTCCAATTCTTATTTTGCCCAGCACATGAATCACAAAAAAGCTGCAAATGTGATACACTTTTTGGTAAAATGTAGTCAAAATATTGCTCCAGTATGCTTGCTACATTGTCTGCTCTCTTTATACGGTAAGTTTTATCATAACAAAACAATGAACACTGTTTGACCCTAAGCAGTGTATATTAAATGTGTACATAGAAAGCTGTCTACGATAATAAATATCGTTTGTAGAAACATTAGGTTACGATAATAAATATCGTTTGTAGAAACAATTCATATTTTTAGCAAAGTCAAATGCAAGAGCTGCATGGCCAGTTTTTGCATTACAACGTGCTTCTTTCTTTCTGGCATAAAATACCACTGCTTTATATAAGTGAAGCTCTTTTTCTTGACGACTCTTGATGAGTTTTTCTAGAGAGGTGCATTGGTTTTTAAGTATAATATTGAGCTTGTTACATGTGGAGCATGTATCTTTACAAGGATAACCAAAGCTAATGTTAAACTTCTCTACAAATATTTTCCTGGTAAAAAAAAGAAAGTAGAAAATGAGATATATCCAATAGTATTCTGAAATAATCACACATTATTAAAGCACCTGTAGCTTTCTTGACAAACTTTATTCAGTGGAAAGCACTTCTTGTACATTTTTGATAAGTTAAGATCCTCTGGTAAATATAGCTTTTTAGTGTCATGTAATGCATAATGACTTTTTTGTCCGTTAAAAAACTTGATATAATCAATAATACTATTTACAATATGGTCTGAGAAGGCTAGACGTCGATTTGTATGTTTTCCTTGGTGGTTTTAAAAAAATAATCAAATATACAAGCTTTATAATGTTTTATTAACTTAACTAAGCCAAACTATTAACTTTCAACCTCATATAAAATCTTTTTTTGCTGTTGTTATTTTTGAGAGAGAAACTTTGTTAAAATACATTTGTTCATTACTTATTTTACTTGAATTACTAATTAGTAAATAAATAAATGTTTATTTCTGTTTACTTACCAGTCTTGGCAAGAGATCCTCTAATTCTTTCTATTCTTGATTTTCAAATTCCAAAAATTGATAAAATAGCATTGATGCAAACTGGAACTCTAACAGTATTATTATCACATGTCACTTTGATGATATAAGAAAATGAGTGATCATGAAGAAATCTTTCTTCTTCTTTTTATCGAGGTCTTCTTCATTTAACACTCAACCATTGAACCAAGAAAGCTGTCTTGTTGATGTTTTATTTTGCATTTTGTTAAAGTACAAAAGTAAAAACTCCCTCTCTTCTACTGTCGTATTCTGAAAACACATATAACCCTCCCAACTACACGGAAAGCCCATCATATGCGAATAATCGTTTATTTCTGTCTAGTTCCCACTTTCGACCAAGTTTTTTTATTTTTTTTGGAATTTCTGTATTATCTGGTATTTGACATTTATCCGCCATTTTTAGAATAATAAAGTGTTTTTTTTTTTTGCAAAATGAAATTTGATTGTGTGTTACGCAAAGAGTTGTAAAAAGCGCTCCTATACAGCGTGGACATATCCGATTTACCCCTTGAACAATTTGTACATATCTGGTTTACCCCTTATGACTTCTTTTTACAAATGGAAATATAGATATGATCTAACTTTTTTGTTGTTGATATTCATCTTTTAAAAGATCCACAAACTTACCAATAACATAGTAGGGATAATAACTCAAAAATTGTTAATATGTGATATCACTGGTTTTCCCCTTGGACCCTTCATAAAAAGGAGCAATTTTCTTTTTATGTGCCAACTTAAATAAAAAATTTTAATTAACTTAAAAAAAACAACTAATAATAACAAATAATTATATTATATATACAAATAATTATATATTCAAAAATAACAACTTTAAAAAGTTATTAACTATAAATAAACTAAAAAGTATTAAAATAGTGCATAATTTTTCAAAATAATATTTTAGCACATAAAAGCAAAATTACTTATAACATATTTAGAAAATAAATAATAATATATTTAATACATATATATATACACTACCGTGCAAAAGTCTCCGCTCATGTGTAATATTTGCAAGGAACAGTAAATGCAATACATTTTAGGAT
>NC_088924.1:41902500-42010000 GCF_038396675.1 Hydra vulgaris | reverse complement strand
AAGATTCACCTGTCCCGTATAAATTAATAACAAATTCAATTGAAAAAAGACTAAGACATTGAAAAAGAATAATTATAAATAACAATTAAGATAAAAAACAAGCAAAAAATGATTATAATAAAAAAAAATATTAAAATAGAAAGATATAAAAAGAAGAAATATAAAGGATACATTTAACAAGTACAACAAATAGCATCAAAGCTATATTTTTAGTGAGACTAAAAATATAGCTATGACGACGTCATACTTAATCAAAAAATCACCTGTTGGTTTACATAATTCATTATCAAAGCCACATTTTGGTTTTCCACGTGGCACTTCTGTTGTTTTACCAGGCCATAAAATACGAGTTTCAGTATCGACAAACTTTTCAGTATCAGTGAAGTAATTTGCAACACGTTTAAATTGAAGATTCTGAACATTTTGTACTTGATAGTAAGCGGATCGATCACCCTTATGATCAATCCTTACTTTCCCTGATGCACCTAGAAAACAATGCAAATCAATTCCTTTAAAAATAAAATTTTATGAAAACAGTCAAATAACTATAAGAATAATTGAAACTTTAACACACGTCGTCATCATCATTATCATTATCGACATCATCAATGATGATAATGAATTGTCCTCCTCCTCATTCTTTTCATCATCAACTTGTATTCGATTTTTACACCAGCTAAATATTTATTTGACTAGTATATAAATTATATAACTATTTACATTTACCTGAGAAAGTAAAATTCAGCATGTTTTTAACGATACTAAAACCATCTGAGACATTTCCATTCTGATTTAAAGTTTTATTCAAAGCAAAGGCATACAGCATAGTAGCATCATGCAGGAAGGCTGCATAGCTTTCAACCTGTGTAAAAGATTTTGATATAGGAAAAAATATATAAAACCTATATAATGAAAACTGAAATAATTTTGAAAAAGTTCAACAATATTATAAAATATTAACAAGCGCAATTTAGGCATAATTTTTTTTTTATTGACAAGAAAATTTGTTTTCAGAAAAGAATAAAAAGAATAATTTTCAAAAATTTTCAAAAAATTATTAAAAAATTTTTTTTTTTTTATAATAAAAAAAGACTAATACACTGCGACCATTTTCTATAGGCGCATGTGGATTATGTTTTAAAAACGTACTTAACTTTATTTTTATAGTGTATTTCAATAAATTATAAATAAAGTATCAAAAAATAATGAAAATTATCAAAAAATAATTTGAAAAGAGGTCAAATTTGAAAAGAGGTCAATCATAAATGAATTAAGTTCAAAAGATAGCTGACTATTTTCTATAGACGCAGTTCACATTTTTTAACAAAACTATCCAAAAAAATGTTTTTATCACATTTTTAGTACTCGATTGGACCTCCTTTGCGCTCTATTACTTGATAAACTTTTTTTGGCATACTTTCCACCAAGTTTTCTAGCACTTTTGGCTCCATATCCTCCCAGCATTCTGATACTGCTACTTTTAGCTCTGCCACAGAGTTATATTGCTTCTGGTCAGCATAGATACGTCTTACAATGATTTCCCAGATGTTTTCAACAGGATTCAAATCTGGACTGCTAGCAGGCCACCACATTTGCTCGATTTTTTTAGCTTCAAACCAAGCTTTAGTTTCGTTACTAGTGTGAATGCTGGCGTTGTCTTGTTGAAAAACAAACTTTTTGCGTCGATATTTGTTTTTAAATGGAATCAAACATAATTTTAGCACATCAATGTATTCAGAACTTTTCATTTTGCAAGATGCAAATGCTAAATTTAACTTTCCTGTTGCACAAAACCCAAGCCAAACTATCAAAGATCCACCACCGAAATTCCTTGTCAAAAAATATTTGGGTTCTTTCCTCAAATCACGCCAGTAGCCACTAAAACCATCAGGCCCACCAAGATTAAACTTTTTCTCGTCTGAAAAAATCACCTGGTATTGAAAACAAAAATATTCAGCTATTTAGACATCTTACGTATTCATAAGAATTTAATCTAAAATTTCTTACTTGCTCCCAATCGCGTGCCATGTTTTCGCGGGCGAATTCCATCCGCTTCTGTTTGTGAACGAGCTTCAAATTTGGTGCTTTATTAATTTTTGATCGTACAATGTGTGGGATGTCTTTAAGAACTTTCCTAATTGTCTCCTTGCAAACATTTAAACCCAAATCTGACTTAATTGTTTTCAAACTTTTTGATGAATTTGATGCGAGTCTAACAATTCTGCGTTTATCACGGTCTGAAACCTTAGATTTCTTTGGTTTCCTTTTTATTGTTGCATAATCTGTTGGATTTTTCAAGAAATTACGGATAACGTGATCTGATCTCTTCAATCTTCTAGCAATTTCTCGATTTGGAACTTTTTCTCGATAATAAGCCAATATTTGACCTTTTTCAATATCGATAAGGACCTTTTCTTTCGGCATTTGGTTAAGTTCAACTTAATTTCGACTCACAAAATAAAAAATACTACAGAATATAAGAAATTTGCGACAAAACTCGTAAAAACTTTAGTGCGTCAATAGAAAATTGCCACGTAAATATTAAAAATTTGATTATTTTAATACAATCAAGACAATTAATAATCAGATGCATAATAGATCATTGTTTTCTTACATATACTTATTCAAAGGTACTGTTAGAACAATTTTATTACCACTGTAACGCTGTAAATCCGCTAAATTCTACATGCGTCAATAGAAAATGGTCGCAGTGTATAACTAAACCACTAAATTTATAGTCAGAAAAACTCCATAAAAATCAGTAAATTTATGGTCAGAAAAGTTAATAAAAATCGCTAAATTTACAGTCAGAAAAACTCAATAAAAACTTTCATTTTAAATTGGAAGAAAAAGATAAGAAATTTGGAAAAACAAAAAGTGATTTAGAAAAAAAAAATTCTGATTTATAAACAGAAAATAGTTAATTAAAAGAGCAACTTTTTGATCATAAAAAGAACAAAAAAAATAATCATCCACTCTTTAGTTGTGTATTTTATAAAACCAGTAAATAAAATAAAGATGCAATTTTTTATTTATATAAATCATTAAAAATTCAAAAAAAAATTAGGCTAAAAAATGACTGTTATATAAAAAGTAAACCATTATAGAGCAAAAATAGTACACCTTGTATTATAATAGTAACTCTAAAGTCAAAATGAAATCAATAACATTGTAATAGTAACTCCAAAGTTACTATTATAATACAATGTAATAAAAAATGAAATCAATAGCATAAAAGAAAGTAAAAGTTTTATTAATTATGAAAAAGCAATGTATGTATAAACCAGATTCTTACATGTGCAAAATAAAATAGTTTAAAACCATAGTTTAATAAGAAAAAAAAGTTAAATAAAATTGAAGAAGATAAGAATTTGCTCTTCCGATATGTTATTATGAACAAATAACTTGAGCGAATCTAATCTAAAAATACTAGATAAAGATAAATCATAGTGAAAATAAAATGCAACTTCTTCAGGGGGCGTCCATAAATTATGTCACCCGGTTTTTGACATTTTTTGACCCCCTCCCCACTCATAATGCATTGTAACACTTAATTGACCCTTATCCCCCCCAATATTATGCAACTTTTTGTACGCCCCTCTCCCCTAAAAATTAGTTTTTAGGGTTTTGGCTTTATAAATACTCTTTTAATTAAAAAAAAGTCTTCTCTAGATTTAAAACTAAAAAAAAAATATTGCATCACAAAATCGAGACCCCCTCCCTCCACCCTAGTTTCAATTAGTGAAACATTGTGGCCAGGTCAACTGCTATATTATCAGATTTTAGTTTGTTCTTTATGGAAAATTAAACAACAAACTTAGTTTATTAAAGTAGAAGAATATAAAATACTGAACAAAGAAATAAAACTACTTGTGAGAGCAAACTAAAAAATATATAAAGTAACTAAGCAACAAACTCGAAACCTAAAATCAATTTTTGTATATATAAACATTAAAATTTGGTTTTACTGTTCATATGTATACAAGATTCTATAAAAGCACTCTATACAATTGAAAAATTAACCAATGATGAAAATGGTATTACTCGTGTTGGAATTAAAAACTAAATGTAAGCTACCAAAATTTAGCATTGATATCGTCAAAAATTACCTTGAAAAAACCAAGATTTGTTAACAATAAAAGTTGCATAACAAATTTACTTGAAAAACTTGCCTTGATTACAAAAAGCAGGTAATTAAGTCAATAAGCAGACAGATTTTGCAAAAGCTTTTGATTCAGTTGCACTGTTTTTGGTGAAAGTAGAAGCACTTGGCATTTGACGCAAATTATTAAATTTGTGTAAAGATCAAAGGTCTCAGCAACAGAATGTAGCAAGTAGTACTAAAATAATATGTATCTGAATGGAAAAATATTATAAGTGTTTTATATTTATATTATAAATTTTTCAAAAATCTATACAAGGTCATCTAATATTAGTCATATTCATATTCATAAATTGTTTATGTGTTAATCTAAACAACAATCTAAACAAAGTTGTAAAGCTCTTTGCTGATATATCTAAAATTGATTTGAAATTAAAAATTGATCACAAAAGTGATTTCAGTGATAAATGCTCAAGAGAAAATCTTTAAAACAATATGGTCAAACAAGTGGTCAAAACAAATGGTTATCTAGTAATTCTAATATTCAATAATAATAGATCTAATATTCAAAGAATTTGATAAACTAAATTTCTTAAACCCTACCAATCACATGCAAACACAACATGAGAATCAAAAGAGAGATATTAAGCAAAGACTCAAAGAATAAAACAATTAGACACAACTTCTTTACAAACAGAATATCTAATGATTGGAACTCCTTCATACAAGATTGCAATAGACTCAGATTCAGTTTTTTTTAAAAACAAGATTGACTTGATATTCAAATATAGCAAACAAACAAAATAATATAAACATTATTAAAAAGCTTATTTAATTTGGCTTTGTAAAAACTTTTATAGACAGAAATAATATTTTATTTCAGTCTATAAAATCTTGTAATTTTATAGACTGAAATAAAATAGTGTAAAATACATGATTTCAGTCTAAACTCAAGAACCAATAACTTTTTTGGTACTTTATTGAAAGCTTTTAAAAGTCAAATTATCTTTTTTCTTTTCCTAAAATCTTTATTAAACTTGATTTACAATCAATATTGTAATCAATATTGCGCCTGTTGTTGCATCTATTCTCTTTTCAGATCTACAACCAAACTGCATACTGATGATAAATCTTCTTTACTTTGTCGGCATTAATTCTTTCTATAATCTTCATTACCTCTCACTTTTGACTTCATTAAAAGTTTTTATCATTGAACTTTTTTTTTAACCATCTGGGATTTTACCTTAAATTGAATTCCAAAGGTCTTAAACCCACATTCGGCACCTACATCTAAACCATTCAACATCTCAGCCAACACACTACAAATCAAGCCACCCACCTTGTTTTATCTTCATCTTTCAATTTACAAATTCTGTGCTTATTCACAAAGATCTCTTTCCTTTTCTTCATGTTTTTTACCAACAACCACCAAGTTTTACACTAACAACCACCATGCTTCTCACCAATTTTATGGCACAAATAACTTATGGTGTGTAATACAAATTTTACCTAATTTTATTCAAGAATATATATTATTTTATTGGCCCATTTTTTTCTGATATGTGTGTATGTGTGTACAACTGTATATTAAACTTTGTTCTTATTATCGCTTTTTTTGTATGAACTATTTGTTTTTCTTTATCAACCAATATATTTCGATAAAAAGATCCTTCAATCGAGGTCATTTACAAATAGTTCAAAACTAATTTTAAGTAAATACCATGAAATAGTATTAATAATACAAATAGTAATGATAATAATGATGATAAATTAACAATTATAAGAATAATAAGAAAATTATATAATAACAAACCGATATCAGTCTAAAACAATTATTGATCATTATGCACAGACAGGAAAGTTACAAGCAGTTACATACTGACAAAACGTAACAACCTACCATGTAACTAAAATAATTACTGCAAAAAAAAGTAACAATGATTTAATAAATATAATAATCTTAATATCAATAATCATAATAAAAACAATAAAAGTAATAAAAATATTTCATTAAAAAATAACAATAAATAAACAAACAAACAAAATCAATAACAATCACAAATAAAAACATGTCACACAAACATTTAGTCACAAAAAGTATAGAGTTTTCATAATAAATAAAATTATTCAAATAAAAAAGGAAATGGCATAATACCCAGCAAACAAACACCGTCCCTCAAAATTATTAAAATCTAAAAATTATTCTTTTTTGTTTCTTCAAAAACAATTTTTATATTTTATTTTGATTCTTTTTAACTACTTTCCATTTTTGAATGCTTTTTTCTTTTAACTTTGTTTTTTATTGTATTTTCTTTTCTCTCTTTTTTTTTTTTTTAATTTATTTGATTTGGTTTTTTATTTTTTTGTTTATTTTTTTTTTTTGCTTTTTTATTTTAATTTTTTTTTTCTTATTTTCTTATTTTTTCTTTTTTCGTTTTTAAATTTATTTATAAAATTTATTAAAAAAAAGCATCCACCAATCCGTTCTCTGCACTCAGATGTCAATCAGAGTCACTGTGTCCTGTGTCACTGTGTTTATGATATGACTTTAATAAGTTTAATAAAATTAAAAGTTAATATAACTTTGTCTAACTTTCAAATATTCAACCTACAAAAACAAGTGGCTTATTGTGTTCGTACGGCATTTTTTTAATTATTATTTGCAATGGTACTGTCTTCATTAACATTAGGTATTTAATTAATATTGGTAATAGTACTATTTGTAAACAATTATGTAATTTGTAAAATGTTGCAAAAACAGAATTTATTTCAGAAAGAATTTTTGAAAAAAAATTATTTCAGAGAAGTAATTAAAGGACTATTAAAAAAAGTCTTTACTTATATTTAAAATAAACTATGAAAAATTATATAAATATTGTTTTAAAATATTATGCATATACAATATTACTGAATATCAAAAAAAAAACAATTCTTTAAACTATATAGCAATAATGTGTCACTTTTTTAGTAAATCAAGCTGAAAAGACCATATATAGCAAATATTGTAATGTAAATAATTTTACCTCAACATCTGCGTCAATTGGGGTATTAAAAGGCTTATTTTTCATCTCTTCTCTTACAAGAAGTGAAAAATTTCTGTAGTTGACATCATCTGGAACAAACAAGCTAATATCAAGTAATCCATTAAGTGCTTCACATTCATCTTTATCTTGTATTGATAACTTTGATATGTTTCTGCAGTCATGAAGCAGTACCTCGTATGAAAAGAAAACATAGCCTGCTGAATTTAATCCTAAAATCTTAGCTTGCAACATGACTTTGCGAACAAAAGTACTGTAACCTCCAATAAGGAAAACTGAAAAATTTGAAAATCAGAAAGTTATATTAAATATTAAAAAAAAAAAATTAATTTGAGAATAATAAAAAAAAAAATTATCTGTAAACTTATAAAAGAAATAAAATAAAATATAAGAAAGAAAGAGATTTAGTTACTCTTCAGAGAATGATTAAGCCTATTTGTTGACATGCCTAAAGCGGGGTTCAGCAATAGAAATGATGGCAATACTGTCCGAAGAGCATTTAAAAATAATGAAGTTTTTCTGAAGTTGATTGTGATATATTTAAAAGATTGCATTCTATTCTTATAACCATATCTTTAGATACCCTATTAGTATCAATGAATAAGATTTATAAATAAAAAAGTTAAATATATTTACAAAAAGATAAAAAATGATAAAAAAATTATTTAAAAAGTTTTACTACTAAATCTATCTTTGGAAAAGGAAAAAAAAATTGTAAATTAATTATTTAAGAAAGTATCATTTAATTATCTAAAAAAATCATGCTATTTAAATAATTAAAGATATAGTTCCTGTTTTATTTCAAATATAAAAACGCATTTTTTTTGTTAACAAAAGTTAAAGAATTTCTAGTTTTACAAGTTATGAGGCAAACTTTTATTTCAAATAAAACTAGGTGTATAGTAATTATATTATCAATATTATAAAAGTATTTATAATTCCTTGATTCTTGATTTGATATTTATAATTCCTTGATTATCTATTGTTACTTAACACCATAATAATACTTTTAAACACAAAATATCATTTTAGCAATTCACCATCTGCAATAAAAATTACCTATCTTCGAAACATTCGACCTTCATTTGAAATCTATCATTATTACATTTATTAGCAATCATGTCAATTTACTCTTTTTATAATGCAAAGTAATTATTCTTAGTTTACACAAATTACTCTACTGTTATAAAATGTTATAAAATAAAAGGTGCTATGTATTTTTGTTGCTTCTTCTAAAAATGTACCAGATAAACTATATATTGGCTTAACAAAGAGTGAACGAAAAAAATATTTTGCTTATCATAAGCATTCCTTAAAAAATAAAAAGTATTCAGAAAAAAACATAAAAAATCAAACTCAGATTTTAAATGCTATGCAGAAAATGTAATTATTGTGGGCCACTAAGAAATGAATTAAACTAAATTGGTCAAGAACAACATTTTTTTATGTTTAATGTGAAAAAAAGCGTTATCATTAACTTTATTTTTTATATTTTAATTGACGTTATTCTTTAGTTTAGATTTTTAAACTATTTTTTTAAACTTTAAATTTTTAAATTAAATTAAATTTTTAAATTAAATTTTAAGTTCAAACTATTTTTTTAATTTATTCTAACTATTCAAAAACTCTTTTTTTTTACATTTTTATTGTTTATCTTAAATTGAAAAAGTTACAAAAATCTTTTCATATTATAAATGTTTTTTTATTAAGGGAACTAAAAATAATTTCGGTAAACTAAATTTGCTGGTAAAGTACACCAAAAATAACAACAAAAAAGTCAAAAATGAAACATGCTATGTAAATGTATAACTTATGTAAATGTATAACTTATTATATAAATTTATATAATTAAATTTATATAAATTTTTGTATTTTTTTTTTTATTCAATTTGTGAATGCAAAAGTTTAATTTACAAACAAAATTTATAAATAAAAAAATTAATTATTATCTATTTTTATATTTAAATACAAAATTTACTAGATATTTAAATTCACTGATTAAATTTACCTGCTGCCCTCGTGCGTAGATCAAACCTCACTCTGCTCCTTAAATTCCTTTGTTACTTATCTAAATTGATTCTAAAATAGCATCTTGCAACGAAAATATTAAAAAAAAAAAAATTATTTGACCGAAATTGATGAGCCAATCAAGTTTTTCATCTAAAAGCTATCGAGCTAACGATGTAAATAAGTTTTATTGCTAATTGTAATAATAAATTCTTTTGTTACTTATCTAAATTAATTCTAAAATAGCATCTTGCAACGAAAATATCAAAAAAAAAATTATTTGACCGAAATTTGTGAGCCAAGTAAGTTTTTCATCTAAAAGCTATCAAGTTAACGATATAAATAAGTTTTATTGCTAATTGCTGAGAACATTTTAAAGCCTTAAATATCATATTTAAATTTTAAATCACTACAAATATATTTTAAAAGTTTTAGTATTAAAATACTTAAGTATTTAAAAACATTCAAAAACTTTCCATACAGTATATATTGTTATTATTGACAGTCAATTGAAAAGTTATTTCAGCTATTAAAGTTACAAGATGAAGTTACAAAAGGATTGTGGAAACCATCAAAAAAGTTTCTTTATACAAATTTTATAAAAAAACTTCTTTATACACTTATAATAAAAAAACTAAAATAAATATAAAAGAAGACAATGTATGTAAATAAATGTTTAAACTTTTTAAAAATGTATTTTAAAGTGATATATGCAATTAAAATACATAAAAATACCAAATGAAACAACACCTAAATTCATACATACATACATACATACATACATACATACATACATACATACATACATACATACATACATACATACATACATACATACATACATACATACATACATACATACATACATACATACATACATACATACATACATACATACATACATACATACATAAATACATACATACATACATACATACATACATACATACATACATACATACATACATACATACATACATACATACATACATACATACATACATACATACATACATACATACATACATACATACTTGCATGCATGCATACATACATACATACATACATACATACATACATACATACATACATACATACATACATACATACATACATACATACATACATACATACATACATACATACATACATACATACATACATACATACATACATACATACATACATACAGAGTTAAATGATAAAATAAAAATATAGTAATATAAAAATTTCGAATTGAGATGTTAAGGTAGTTTAAGTTACGAGTTTTAAAACTTTGCGCCGTCCCCTCCTCTAGAATGATTTTCGATAACATGTATGTTTTAAAAACAATGGTTTGTATTTAAAAAAAAAACATTTTATTTTAAAAAACATAACATTTTCCAACTAACAATAAAAGAAATGACAAAAACATAAAATTGAAATACAAAAACATAAAATCGAAAAAAAAAATTATATTTTATTAATTAATAAAATTTAATAATATTAATATCAATGTATTATTAATTCATAAATATTGTTTAGTAATTAAGTAATAAGCAAAAAAGCAAGCAAAGTTATTTAGTTTTTTCAAATAGTTATTTACTTTTGCCTTAAAGAATGATATTGAGAAAAGTGTAATATCATTTTAGCTGGTAAATAATAAATATATTTAATATTGAGAAACATTAATATTGAGAAACCCTAACCCGTGGCATTGGAAAAATTCTCAACATTGGTTTTATTTAGGCATAAAACTTGGTTTTATTTAGACAACAATTTCTCTTGACTTGGCAAAGCTTTTACAAGAAAATAATGTATATGTAATCTCATGTTGTAGATTAAATCACGTCGATTGTGTCTTTTATTTAGTGAGGTGAGGTGAAGATGTGATAATCTCGCTTTGCTGGATAACACTCTAAAAAGCGGAATTTCTTTGGTGGTGTGGTTTTGAACTTTTTTAAATTTTATGTTGTGAGCAGAAAAAAAATTCCATACAGGATCAGCATACTCGAGAGTCTTACCAGCAATGTGAAATGTCTCTTCCAGGCTTGTGCATTTTTATAGATAAAAGCTTTCTTTAGTTGACTGAGGACAGAGTTAGCTTTTAATGATATTATTTTGACATGCATGTCCCATTTGAGGTTGTGTAAAATGCAAATACCAAGATCTCTTTTGTTGTAAGAGGATTCGAGATGTTGCAACCGTTGAGGAGTCAAGATATAGTATTGGTGGTTGGGATTTTTGTTTTTGTTGAAGTGCAAGATAAGGCACTTTTTGTAGTTAAGATGTAAGTACCAGATTGTAGTCTGATTGATTTGATTTATATCATTCGGGAGCATAATTGGACTGTCAGGGGTCAAACTAGTGGAAACAACTTTGCAGTCATCAACATATAACTTCATTGGATTGCTAACTAGGTCTGTAATATCATTGATGTTTAAAACGAATAGAAGAGGTCCTAGAACAGATTCTTGTGGAACACCACTAGTGACTAGTAACCAATTTGAAGTAGCAGAAGATATATTAAACAAATTAATATCAAGAAAAAAAATCTACTTGTTGCATCATGTGTAAAGTACTTTTTTAATGGCTGTAAATTCTACCTTTCTATATATATTTTCAATGTTAAATATAATCTCTTTCTTATTGTTATTATTATTTTTTGTAATAATAGTAACATTATTTCAAAAAATAATAATAACAATAATAAAGAATTATATTAAACATTGAAAATATATATAGAAAGGTAGGTTGGGTATGCTGGATAAGGAATACTAAATATGTAAGTGAAACATAAACTCTATAAACTATGAGTCTTGGTCATGGAGTTAAAATGATTCTTTTTTAGGCAAGTTATTTACTAGGGTTGTTCGCTTAGACAAACAGCTCTGATGCAAAACACCTAACTTCAATGTGAAGTTTTGCACCAGAGTTTTTTTGTTAACCTTATATATATATATATATATATATATATATATATATATATATATATATATATATATATATATATATATATATATATATATATATATATATATATATATATATATATATATATACATATATATATATATATATATATATATATATATATATATATATATATATATATATATATATATATATATATATATATATATATATATATATATATATATAGTTGCAAAAAAACACATTTTTTTCCTTTGATTTTTTTTAGTTTTTTTGGTGCAGTTTTGCTTTTTTTTACAATTTTTCAGTTTTTATTTGGCATAAATTTTGGAATAGTTTTCCTTTATTCTACTTTATTTTTAGTATATGACCATTAAAAGCACAATTAGCATATATATATATATATATATATATATATATATATATATATATATATATATATATATATATATATATATATATATATATATATATATATATATATATATATATATATATATATATATATATATATATATATATATATATATATATATATATATATATATATATATATATAATCAAATAAAATAGATAGCAAGTTGGGTAGATTTCTAAATATAAATAAAACAAATTTAAAAAAATTGTTAATTACCATGAGATTTCTTTACTGCATTAGAAAGGGTCTGCTTTATATCTTGAGGAGTTGGGTCATCAGTTGAATAATCTTCATTGTATGACACTTTCAGACCATTTCTTTCAAGATGTTTTTTTACTCCAGAAGTAATATCATTCCAGGTAGCTAAAATAAAATTACTTTTGCAATGTAAATAGATATTTATATAAGCACACAAAGACATCAATATAATACATCATAATCATAATAATACATCATAATAATCAATATAATACATCAATATAATAATATTATATCAGTGTATATGCCTGAATGTCCAAAGTTAGCAAATTACTCTTGAGTTTAATATTATATCATAAAAAAGTGTTCTTATTAACAGTGTTTATTTAGCGTTTAAAGTTAAATACCTCGTCAATGCTTTTGACCAACTACCTTGTGATATAGCTGATCATCATTTATCTAATCCCGTTGATAATGGTATTTATTTTGATTTACACTTATGCAGCTATAACAAAACTTGCAATTTAATTATTAAAAAAATTTAAACACAAAAACATGTCTGATGGAGGTCTCTAGAAAATGAGAGTTGCAAATTGTTTGAAAATTACTGCATGGTAACCTTGGTTATTTTATGTAAAAACAATTGATCATAAAATACTTTGACTTTGTAAAACTTCTGCGTGGTCATTAATACCATTCATTTTATATTGATTTTTTTTAGGAAAATGTTTAAAAAATATTTCAAAAAAAAAAAAACCCTTTAATATAAGACTCCTGTTTATTATACTAACCAAAATATTACTTAAATTCTGAACAATTTAAATATATATATATAGAACTTCACTACAAATTGTTGTATTTTTATTCATATATATAAATATAGCCATACTAATAAAATCTCCCTTCTTGCCGAACCAAATCCCAGTATCATGTAGGTACTTAACAAGGTACTTAACAAAAGGTTCAAGGCATGCAATGGCAACAGACTTGTTAAATGTTAATTTGCACTTATTAATTTTTCTTCTTATGTAACGCAGTAAAAACTTCTAAATGTCATGATTGATATCTTATTATGTTAAACTTTAATTCGAGTTCTACTTTTAAAACACTCATTTTTAAAATATCTTGTTGTATGATGTATTGTACTAGTTTCGAAATAGCATTCGGCAACTAAACATTACATTGAAATTTTATAATAAGTAATCACTGAGAAATAATGATTTGCTAAATGAACCATTTTGTAGAACAAAGTTTAATAAATTTTGTATTACTTATTGCGCACCTTACCTTTGGAATAAAATAGTTTTGCCTAATCTTGATCCTTTTATTTGTTTTTCTGTTTTTCAAAATAAGTTAAAAGATGCTATAGATAACATTTAGATGGTATAGATAACATTCTTGCTATAGATAACATTTTAAGTTATTATTATTTTGAAATAATCCTTGATTTATGAGATTTATATTAATATATTTGTTTTCTTTGATTTATAATAGAAAGTTTAGAAGAAACTTGAAAAATTTAAAATGCAGCTTGAGAAGATATTTGCTGAAGCAATTGCACCTGGTCAATAAAAGGCACTGATTACTTAAGTGTTACACAATGAGGATGAAGATGCTTTAACTCAACTGGTTCTAGAAGACTATGTTGTACCAATTACGATGTTTCAAAAAAGCGACTCCTTATGATTCTTTAGCGATTCTTTTGCTTTCAGTTTTTAATCATAACAAGTTCACTCAAGAAACAATGAAAATCTTTGATTTCAAAAATCATCAAATAGAAAAAGTATGCAAGTTGCAAAAAGAAAGCAGAGGATTTTCCATACCAAAAAAGGAAAAGGTAAACATATGCCAAATGCCACAGGAAAAAATAGAAAATTTTTGGAATTTATGTTTTGTTGAGGTTTGCTGCAAGATGTAGCTTACAGTGTAAATAAAATAAAGCTTGACAGTGGAGATGAACAAAAAGTGGCTAATGCCATTTTCATGATGAAGTTTAGCCATACATTCACATTTTATAAAGAAATTTGCCAAGAAACTAATTATCTCCTTATGTCAGATACTTCTTTACGGAGAATTCTTCGTGAAATAAGATATAGATCCAGACTTAAATCAACCCATTATAGCTGCTGACGATGAAAAATGCATTGACTGTGCTAACCTAATTTTAGCAATCAACCAGGCTTGTGGTTGATTGCTAAAATGAGGTAAGCACAGTCAAGGTAAATGGTCAATTAAGAAAAAAAGTCTATTTCACTGCTGTCTATAGATGACAGCAAAAGCCTTGTTAATGTACTCTGTCTTGCTGATGTTGTTTTGGCCAAAGTTAGAAATGATTTTCCTTGTTTAAAAAACCCTTATGCTAAGTCAGATAACGCATAATCTTATCATGGCAACTTCTACTTAGAAGCCATTTACAAAGTTTTCAAAGCAAAACAATTCTTTCTTAAAAGATACAATTACAATAAGCTGTCATGTGGAAAAGATCAATGTGACAAAGAGTCAGCAAAGGCAAAATGTGTCATAAGAAGTTTTGTTAATGCTGGAAACAATTTGTTGACTGCAGAAGATATTCATGAGGCTCTTCATAATGGTAAAGGAATTCAAAATGCTGATGTCGCTGAAGTTGCTATAGACTCCAAAGCTTCTACTTTATCAGGACCAAATCTGATTCTCAACATAAAAAATAAGTCATCATTCTTTTCAGTTTTTCTCTGGTCACATGATAATGTGGAGATACTTCCCAATTGGTAAAGGTAAAAAATGAAACAAAACTAATGTGACATTCCATTCTTTAGTTCAAATTGTTAAGCGTTATAGTTCATATTGCAGAAGTTATACTGCACCATCAGTTTCCAAAAAAAATGTGTTGTAGAAGTGTTAACACTTAGGTTTTGTACACAAATTAGCTGTGCTGAATAATTTTATGATACTGAATTGTTAACAGAACACATGCTTTCAGAAAACCACACTTCTCAATCTGTTGCAAAATCTATGGTAGACAGGGAAAGCCTTTCTTATGTCAACAAAATGAACCTAAATTCAAGCCTTAATTCTTCTGATCACCTGCTATTATCCCATTCTATCATTAAACAAGGGATTGAAAACTTTACAAACATCACTGGATAAACATTACCAAAAAGATAAATATTTAGATATTCTTCAAAGCAAAATACATTTCTAATGCAGATGTTTATGGCTGGAGAAGAACGTGGGAAGAAAATGAGTCCAGAGCAAGTTCACCAGCAACTGAGGACACTGATAAAGCCAAGTGAATATGGGACAACTCAACAAATATGATCATTATTCATTTTTGTGATCTATTGCATTGAAATACAAAATTATTGGTTAATTAACCACTTTAATTAATTTCAAGGAATAGTTAGGAAGCAGCAATGACTATAGACGTTACTTTGTCTTTACCTCAACCATTAGGTAAATGATGATGACATATATGTTTCTTGTATGGAATATTCTGCTGCACCTGGAAAGAGCTGCACCAAGTGGCTAAAGAAAATACCCTCCAATATTTATCTCTTGACATTGTTTATAGGATTGATGCAACAACACCAACTAATCAAAGAGGAGATTATTCACTCTCAAAAGACAATATTGACAACGTGGAAATTCAGATTGGCAATTAATAAACTTTCTAAAAATTTTTGTTTTCTTATAATTCTTAAAAAACTGTATTTCCCACCAATATTTAATAGAAAAAACATTATTCTTGAAGTTTAATGGTTCTTTCTTTCATTGACAAAGTTAAAAAACTACTTTTTATCAAGTGTTCATGTACAATTCCATTACCAAAAATGTATTATATCAAAATATTTAATTACAGTACTAATTATTAGAGCTGTAAAGTAGCCCTAGCATAAAAATACCCTAGCATCAGTATAGATATTGCTAAGCATATCTATACTGTTGCTAGGGTATTTTTTCAGTAAAAATTTGGCAAAATAAGGCTACTTGTAGAACTCCTGTAGGTTTTTTACCATCCAAGCACATGGATTTTTTTTTCAGATATTGGAAGATGCATGTTTAAGGAAATTAAAGAACTTATACTGTTTATGACAGATCTAAGGCCAAAGTTTTTATGGGTAGTTTATCGAGGCGCGTTGAACGCAAAAAGTGACTTTAGGCAGGTTACGCCCTTTGCATGCACATGATTTTTGTTCCATATAATCAATGTATGCCTAAGTGTTTTTCAAAAACACCTAAGAAAACTACATGCAAGTAATGGCTTTAAGAGATATTAGAGCTCAAAGTTAGGGTAAAATTTCAAAATGAGTGGTTTCAGACCATGATTTCTAGATAACCAAAAATGTAAAAATGTTGAATTTTTACTTTTACTGTAGAAATCTACCCAGATAAGCAAAAAAATTAAAAAGAAATGTGTCTATCATATTCATGTTGCTAAAATTGCCCCACAAAGAAGCATTTGCACTTCTTGCGCAAATATTTTCACAAAATGGGTCAAATTTTTGGGACCAAATATCTCCAAAATAAATAGGAATTTTCGAAAAATAATTTCCCAGTGACCTACTCTCATTGTTTTTTACAAAATATATGAAAATGAGGACAATCTGAAGACATCACTTTCAGAACTTGCTTATTTTGCCTAGATTTCTCAGACAATGGCTCTTAAATGTTTTGTAATTTATAATTAGTTAATAAACAAAGGTTTCAATATCATATTTCCGCATTGATGCAGACCGGAAGTTTTACTTGAAAAACACAAATTTTTTTTAAAAAATAATTTGATAAAAGAACATAAAATAGTTGTATTTTACTTACGGTTTTGGCGTTGGAGTGTTTGCAACAGTCACTGCTTCTTGTGTTATAGTGTTATAGTGATATATTCATATATGTATATACATTGAAAACAAAATATTTGCTAATTTTTTTTTTTTTTCCTAACTTGATAACCGTAAAAGTAAAAATTAAAAAAAAAAATCATAATATTTTATAATATTATTTGTAGGCTTTTCCTCAATTACCGCAACAATCGATAAAGCTTTCTCTTTGAGAAAGTAAGTTAATAAAGAACGAGAAAAAGAATAGAAAAACGTTTATTTTCTGTACGTTCCTTTTTTTTTTTTTTTTTATTGTCAATATTTTAAATTTGTTTATTGCTTTTTATATTATAAAACAAAATTTAATTTAATTGGGAGCACATTTTAAAACAAAAAAACTAATTTCTTTTACAAAGAGGGACATTTTTGAATTGCTAATCATTTTCAATTGTAATGTTTATGATTTCGTTGTTTTGTTGTTAAACGTAAGAATATAAAAAATATAATAAAGTTTAAAATAAATTAAAATAAGTAAAGTGGTAAAATAAATTTGAAATAAAGTTGAAAGAGGCAAAACTTGGATTAAAAAAAGGTATGCTTAGGCAATTTTTTTATTACGCTATGTAAAAATTTTTTTTTTTGTCGGTAGGTCGAAGTTGCATTTTCCTAGAGAGCCTTAATACTCAGAGAGCGATATTACGTGTGATCTTTTTTGATTGAATGTTTGATTTTTATGGTTTAACTAAAAGTGAATTTCCACTCATCCATTTTTCAACGGGAACGAAATAGAGAAGGGAAAATAATCACGTGAGCATGCATAGTTTTCCTTGGGACAAATTAAAAGTTATACTACGCATACCCGCGAAACTATTTTTTCCTTTATTTTCCCGTTCCTGTAAAAAAAACGGAGGAGTGGAAACTAACCTTAACTGCGAGTGAACTAACTATTACATTTTTGTTTAATATTTGTAAAAGTTTATGAAATATGAAGTGAATGTCATAAAAATTCATGAAAAAGAACGTGCTTTAATTCTTGATAAAATGTCAATAACTGAAAGTGTTAACTATAATACATCTCAATCTCATACTATGGAATTGTTATATTACCGTAACATTATGAGCGGACGTGTATTTTAGGCACCCCTTTTAGTAAGTCCGTGATAAAGTCTTATACGAAACGAATATTGTTGAAAATAACCATACCCTAATCAAACGCTGACCCTTACCCTTAGGGTCAATCTCAGGGTTTGGCTTAGGGTTAGTTAGGGTATGGCTTTCAATAGAATAAACTTTATTTTTGGGTTCAGGCTAAGAGTATAATTTTCAATAAATGTTATGCGTAAAACGTGACATGCTTTTTACGGACATACTAAGGGGGGTGCCTGAAATACAGGTCTGCCACATTACGGCCAAGCTTATCATATTTTAGTTTTTATGCTTAGAGAAATACCTGCAAGATGAAAATAAACTTTAGCATATTATTATACTGGAAGTTCTGTTTATAGAGGTGTTTTAGAAAACGATACTAAATTACATTGAAGAAATAAGATTTAAAATTAATAGTGTTACATCTGATATAAGTGCAAATAACCAGTCAATGTAAAGATCCTTTTATATAATTTGTACTAAAAATTTTAATATTTCTAGTTTAATTAAACATCAATGTGACCCAAATTATACAATAGATTTTTTAGAGAATGTGACACATTTATAAAAGAATAAAAGAACATCCCTCTTATTTTAAAAATAAAAGAACTAAACTAAAATCTGCCATCATATTCATGCAATATAAAATTTTTTTAATACACCTCATTATTTTAGTCTTTTATGTTAAGTAGATTATAAGACAAAATCCCCTTTATTAAACAGCTATGCATTACAAGCAAAAGCATATGATTTTTTGATGATTCCCCGCATGGGATTTGACTTAACTCAGCAGTATTATCCCTCCCCCTAATAATGTCCCCGAAAACCGGATATATATATATATATATATATATATATATATATATATATATATATATATATATATATATATATATATATATATATATATATATATATATATATATATATATATATATAAATTAGTAAAAAACACTTATCTAAATTTTATCTTCTACTTTAAGTTTCACCATTGCTGGATCATCAGGAAGAGTTACTAAATCTCAAAAAAAATTCAATTTATAAATAATAATAGAAAAAAATATTTTTCAGGAAGTTATAAATTATTATAAAAAATTTTTAGTTACTATTTTTTTTTTTTTTTTTTTATATAATTTTTTAAGAGGTATTAATTTTCGTGCCTACATTTAGAAATTAAGATTTTTTATTTAATAAATTTTCTTGATTTAAATGAGTAATTATTACAAATTTTTCTCCCAAACATAGAAAACAAAGAAAAATTTGAAATAATTACTCATTTAAATCAAGAAAATTTATTAAATAAAAAATCTGAATTAATTTCTAAATGTAGGCACGAAAATGAATACCTCTTAAAAAATTATAAAAACAAACGACCAAATTAAACTATTCCCATTCCAAAGAAAATTATTTAATTATTACTTTTTGTAACTTCCCGTTAACAAAAAAAAAAATATATAGTAATTAAAAATTTTTTTATAATAATTTATAACTTCCTGAAAAATATTCTTTTCTATAAATTGAATTTTTTAGAGATTTAGTAACTCTTCCTGATGATCCAGCAATGGTGAAACTTAAAGTAGAAGATAAAAGTTAGATAAGTGTTTTTTACTAATTTATTAGTGCTCTGTTCTTTAAGAACATTGAGCACTCTATTTGTAAAATACACTAACATAATTTACATATATATATATATATATATATTTATATATATATATATATATATATATATAGATATATATATACATATACTTATTGACATATATATATATATAGATATATATATAGATATAGATATATACAGTAGGGTAAAGGAAGGTATGTTCGTGATATATGTAATTTCGTGATATTTCGCTCGGCATTTGTAGCGAACATACCTATTAGTCAAAAACATCGAAATTGCGTCAAATGGTACTCCGGGGTACTACTGTCGATTCACAAATAGTCGTTGGGTGCGTGTGATACGTCAATTGTTTACTATCAGTTTGTACATTCTTTAGCATTATTTAACGTGCGTTCAGCACATTTGTTTGGAGTACTTGTCCAACATTTTTATTTCCAGACTTGTGTTTTAAGGTAAGTAAATTATTTTTATTAAATATTAAACTAGAAAAGATGCTTGATTTAATGGTAAAACTTTTGTTTTTTTATTAACTTCCTATAACTTATGATTCCTTATCGCAGTTACACATTTTCTTAACGTTTTCACCTCAAATGAATTTACATTTTTAATCATGTTTCTTTTATTAAATATAATGACATTAAAAATTGTTTTAAGCACGATATAACTATATAGTTAAATGATAATAATATCTTTCTCTATACGAATACTTACACTTAGAGTTCCTGAAAATCTTGCTGCTTATAGGGCATCGATGGCTAACAGTCATATGATCAGTGATTTTTATTCAAAACTTGATTCATTAATGATCCAATTAGGTATTAAAGATATGCCTGGCCGCCTTTGGAATTGTGATGAAACTGGACTATCTTATGTAGTAAAGCCTAATAAAGTAGTCACTGCTATTGGTAAACGTTATGTTTATAAAAGAACTTATGCTGATCGTGGAGAAACGCATACACTTTTAGGATGTGTATGTGCCAATGGATCATGGATTCCACCTTTAATTATATTCAAAGGCGTTAGATGGAACGATAATCTTAAAGCTGATTGTTTACCAAACTGTATGGTAAAATTATCTCCAAAAGGATGGATTAATAGTGACTTATTTTTGGAATGGTTTAAATTTTTTATTGATTCTATTCCAAGTGAACGACCTGTGATATTATTCATGGATTCACATGCATCACACATTAACATGGATGTTATATTACTTGCAAAAGAAAATGAAATATATTTATTTACATTTCCAGCTCATACTAGTCATTTATTACAACCACTAGATGTAGGAATATACAAGCCACTTAAGTCAAACTGGGCCACTAGCTTAAATGACTTTATGAGGGAAAATCCTGGAGAAAAACCAAATCGGACAACTTTTCATACAATATTGAATCCAGCATTTATTAAAAGCTTTTCTAAAAAAAATATAGAAAATGCATTTAAAAAAAGTGGCATTTGCCCTTTAAATAAAAATGCCATTCCTCCAGAAGCAATAGCTCCATCTCAATTGACAAACAGAGAGATTCAAAGTACAGAAATTCAACCACACAGTAATACTGCTATACAAACATTGTTAACTATTCCATCTGTAGAGCCAACCACACCTAACCCTAATAGGCCAAAAAGGGATTCAAGTGCAAAGTGTCTGACTCCTCCTGATCAACCTATTTAATTGTTATATTATACCAGATGTTATACTTAATTAATAAAGAAAAATTTAAATATTATTGTGTATTCACGAAATTACCTAACCACTATCACGAAATTAAATATCATATCACAAAATTACCTAACTTTTCTCAATGACTTTTGAGCTTTTATAAAAACTTATCAAAGGACTTAAAATCCCAAAACTGCATAGATTCTAGTAACTTTACTCTATGTACATCAAACAATTTAAGTAATTAAGTAAAGTTACTGAAATTGACTTTGTAATTACACATCTAGTTAATTTATCACGAACATACCTTCCTTTACCCTACTGTGAATAAGTTTTAGACCAAAAATTCGCGGAGAAATCTTCTCTAATATTTAAGTTTATAGTTCTAATTTATAAACTTATTAAAACACATGTATTTCACACAAAATATAAAGCAATTACAAACTTTTTAATGTCAAACTTCATAAAAAAGTCTTAATATTTACTATGACCTCTTTTTGCCTCAATCCCAGCCAATATTCGCCGGGGAATAGATTTATACAAGTTAGTTATAAAATCCTGGGGTATGTTATGCCATTCTCTTTGAAGTACTTCAAAATATTCTTCAGCATTTCGGGGAGCATGTTCGACCTTCTTTCTGTCCAAGTAATCCCAAATATGCTCAATTATATTTAAAAGTAGGCCTGTAAATCGAGCCGAACGAGCCAAGCTTGCCAGGGCTCGGCTTGGCTCGTTTACATATTAAGAGTGTTCAGGCTCGGCTCGAGCTCGTTTCGAACATGAGATTCTTTGTTCGAGCTCGGCTCGTAAAGGATTAGTATTGTTTGGATTTGGCTCGTTTTACATGTTGCTCGAGCTCGACTGGTTTAAAACTCGAAATAATTATTGTAACTTGTTAGTTTAAAGCTCGTATAGTAAAAAAAAATTGTTCGTTAAAGGCTCGTCTGTAAATAATGCAAGTCCAAATCAACAAACAACATAAACAATCCTACAGTCTATTAAACATGCAAATAAACAACATAATTAAATAAGATCCCACAAATCTAATAGTTCAAAATAAAAGTTAAATCTAATAGTTCAATGTTCAAACTTAATGTTCAAAGTTCAAACATAATGTAAACTCTCACAAACATAATAATTCCTATTAAACACTGCACTCTAATAGTTCAAATTACATTTTCACAAATATAAGTCTTGCTCTCATTGCATTGGATTTGGACACGATAAAAAGCCTTCCTCTAATTCTCTTGAAGTTGAACCTCAAAAGTGCGCTGAAAATCTGAAATTTTACAAAATCATTGTGAAAAGAGTTTCAAAAAAAAGTTTTATATATTAACTTTTCTTTTTTGCATAATTTGTCACTAATTTTTTTTATATAAAAAAATCATTTGCAGTTACAAAGCCGCTATTAGAAATTTAGCAAATAATCATTTTAAAAACTCAAAAATTTGATAATTACTTGCTTAATGCTTACTCTAATATAATCTTTTTTGCATTTTCGCTTAGGATTTGACGGCCTGATGTGTTCCAAATAGTGACTAGACTTTTGCTCTAGTTGCGAACAATATTTAACAGACATTAATATAAAACTAACATTTTCCCAATTATAATCAAAATTAAAAAAAGCAGTAAAACAATAGTAAGTTTAAAACAAATAAAATCCATTAAAAATGGTCTAAAACATATTGGGCCTGTTGGCAAATGACAATAGTCAATAGCAGCCTCACGTAATTAAACTGTTTATAATTATCAATTATTTAGTGTAATAAGGGTTACATGGGTCATATCTCATATGGTTACACTAACACTATATTTTTATAATATACTAATATATATAATATCACAATTTTATTTATTACATATATATAATTATAATATAAATATATATATATATATATATATATATATATATATATATAATATACATATATATATATATATATATATATATATATATATATATATATATATATATATATATATATATATATATATATATATATATATATATGTATATATATATATATATATATATGTATATATATATATATATATATATATATATATATATATATATATATATATATATATATGTATATATATATATATATATATATATATATATATATATATATATATATATATATATATATATATATATATATATATATATATGTATATATATATATATATATATATATATATATATATATATATATATATATATATATATATATATATATATATATATATATATATATATATATATTCGAGTTTTAATCGAGCCTATATGAACGAGCCTATGATGTTCAAGCTCGGCTCGTTTAATAAACGAGCATAATTTTTTGTTCAAGCCCGGCTCGTTTACCATTCGCTCTTGTCGAGCCGATCACCGAGCCGTTCACGAACACGAGCCAGGATTTACAGCCCTATTCAAAACTGGACTCTGGGGAGGCCAGGTCATCAACTCCAGTACTCCTTCCTCTGCCATTTTATTTAAATAATTTTTTGCCACTCGGGAACAATATTTTGGGTCACTGTCCTGTTGCAGAATAAAATTATGACCTATTAATCTCATTCCTGATGATACAGCATGGTGCCTTAGGATAACCACATAACGTTCTCCAGTGAGTCGCCCCCTATTTTGATCAAATCACCAATTCCAGATGAAGATAAACAGCTCCAAACTTGTAAAGAGCCTATTCTGTGTTTAATAGTAGGGTTTGAACACTCGGGTTGATAGGCTTCTTCAATTCTTCTTCAAATATATTGGCGTCCTTTCGTTCCAAAAATTTCGAATTTGAACTCATCGATGTACAGAACCCGATTAAACATTTCCTGAGCTCAATCTTTGTGTTGTTTTGCATATTTAAGTTGTTTTTCTTTATTGTCACACCGTAATAATGGTTTTCGAATTGCAACACACCCTCTTAATACCAATTTAAGTAGGTGCCGTCGAATAAAAGAAGAGCTGACATTTTTCCCAGTTGCTGTGTTAATGTCTTTTGCCAGCTCGGTTGATGCTTTTTTTGTATTTCTTAAAGATAGGGTTTTTTAATATTTATTGTCATCATTTGTAAGCTCAGGAAGTCTACCACTTTTCTTTCTATCTTCAAGGGAGCCAGTTTCTCTGATTTCTGTAACAGCATTCTTCGAATATCTTGTTTTGAATGTAGTTGTTATGACACATCGTTTTAATAAATAAACAAACAAATCCCTCATGTTTCCTCATCAATTTTGTTTATTTATTCAAAATAATATATTCTTTCAATTTTTCTTATATATTATTAAACTTAAGTACGCTTTAAAAAAAAATTGCATAGGATAAAAAATTGCAAATACGTCTAGTTATACAAGTGGTCTAAGACTTATTCACAGTACTGTATATTAGTATTAAAAAAGAAGTTCTTAGAGATTTTGAATAGTTAATCAATTCAACAATAGTTATAAAAAAGAATTCTTTTATCGGTTATAAAACGTAAAACCTTTTTAAGTGTAATCTTAATGGAATAATGTAGCTAGATTAAATATTGCCTACCAATTTTTTTTTATTAGGAATGCTTAGATTGCTAATGACGTTTTGTAGCAATATCATTGGATAGTTTTTTTAAAAATGGAATGTGATTGGCAAAAATGCTACAACATAATCCTGGAGAGTTTCTCGCAGAAAAAACGTTTTTTAAAAAGCATCCAACCTATAGCTTAACGGGGAAGCAAAAGGTTAGGAAAAAAAAGAGGTACAAACAATAGAAAATTGTTTAAAACTTTGATATTTATATCTTTCTATTAAGATATTTAAAAAACGATTATTTTACCTAGATCTTGATTTTGGTTGTGATTACTTCTTGATAATTCGAAAAATTATTAAAAACTTATTCAGGTAACGTTTAATCCGCTTAGATTACAGCATTTAAAGCTTAAAAACTATATTTCAAAATTTTCTTTTTTTACCGCAGGGATACTATTTTGACTTGTCTCTGGAATAATTATACTAAAAAGACCGTCTAGTCTATTACACTTCTTGGTGTAATTACTACGCATAGAAAGAAACAATTTTAAATCTCTGAGACTGAGAGTCTTTGAAACGAAAAAACTAAAACATAAATTTAATTCATATCGTTATTCTGCAAGATGTCCCCCTTAGTGATTATTCAAATGCCTTACTGTTGTATATTTTTTATTGTGTAAACAAATTGTTGACAGGAAAGATTCGCTTAAGCTCTACAAATTCTAGATAATCAGAAGGCAATTTAATCAGAAATTATAAAACTAATTTTTCCGAACTTTTCAGTGTTGTTTACTACAAACAAAGCACCTCAAAAAGCATATACTTATCAATAAATAAAAAATTTCGATAGATCTAAATTCATTAAAAAACTTTTTATGAAATTTAAATCTATTTTTTAAGTCATTTGTGGTCCGGATATTTGACAACATGTAGTTGGCGCAAAAATGATCATATAAAGTTTGATAAATAGCAAAAGATTTGTTTGCTTTTAAAGTAGTATCTGGTACATATTAAACTTCATTACAGGTACTTAAATAGAATATTAGATAGATGAGAACCTTCTGATTTTCTAAAAAACTGTTTCAAAGAAAGATAACATTAATTTTATTAATTTGTTTGTAATTAAAGATAAAATGAAACAAGCAGTACCGTTATGCTAAGCTGCAAATGAACAAAAATCAAATGAACAATCATCTAAAATAAAGCAAATAATGGAACGTCAATTTCGGACATTTCTCTATTAGGTAAATTTTTATTTATTGAACATTAAAAATTATTTTTTTAAACTTGATTAGACCCGAGAAAAATGCAGTTAAAATAAGAATCTTCCGCAACAGTTTAGAATATCCAATTTCTACCGCTTCTCGAGTCTCATATTAAGTCAACTAAGAAGATTTTTTTAATCTTATCCTGTTTTCTTCTTATCCACAAGATTTTCAAACAAATTATTTCAAATAACTGGATAAAAATTTCATGCTATAACTGAATAAACCGGGATAGCAAAATGCTTTTTTTTTCTACTTTATAATGTGTCTTGCTTTAACTGCATTAGCAAAGGAGCGGAGTGAGCATCTCAACTTGCACCACAAGTAATCCGCACAGCAATTTTTTAAATTGTAACAGGATTATTTATTAAGTTCGTGCTGCAAAAAAAAAATTGCTCTAGAATATTCAAGCTGAAACTTTTATAATGACATTTAAGCCAGTCTCTTAGTTATACACGTAATAGATAATAGTTAGCCCGTAATTACCCTCAAAATACTATTTTTTTATATTTGGACCAAAAGTAAAATGCCAATCAAAAATTATTCCCAATAGTTCAATTTTATTCAAAATTTGTTTGTGATTTTTGATGTAGTTTAGAACAAGCGTATCCACTCCTTGGTAATTTAGCAATTTCCATATTAATTCCGTTCGTTACTACGTACCTTTGTGAGTCAAGGTTCTCAGCATTAGTGTCAATGAAAACTAAAAATTATAACTGGTTAGGTTATAATTTTTAGTTTTAAACAATATGCGTCTTATGATGTCTAAGATAATTCCTCAATTTAGTGTTTTTATTGACAAGAAACAGCAGCAAACTTTTCATTAAACAACTGCCATGCGCTAAAATTTACTTGATGCTAATAAATAAAGGTGTTTTTTTCGAAACTTTTTTTTTTTTTCTATACATTTATTTAGTTTAGAAAGTATTCGTCAGATTGCTAACAATTTGAAAGTGGTCCGAGACTACAAAAAGATTAAGAACCACTGCTTTTTCACAGCGAAAAAGGCAGAACGATCGCAGGTCAGCCTTTTCTCTCGTATAAATTTATAATTTTGTTTCAGTCAGAGTGATAGTATATATAGACTTGCAGAGGTGTACGCAGAACTTTATCATCTGTTAAACAAACATTTTGTTCGTTTGGCAATATCCAAGTTACTTTGGTTAAGTTAACTTTAACGCCTAGAGTTGCGCAACCTAATTTACAAAATAATCGAATTTTGAAGTTTTACCTTTGCGCTAAGAAAGCGCAAACGCATATTTGCCTGACGTTAAATGATAAAAATGTAATCGTAATAATATATATAAATAAATATAAATAAAAAATATATATACAAATAAATAAAATAAATAAAATATATCGGACTTCAGTCAGATAACTATATTGTTCGGAGGTTTGTTTTTATAGAAAGCTAAGATTAATGCCAATAAAAAATACAAACGAAACTCCCCGAAAAAAAAGTTGCTATGAACGAAAGACTATTGCGTTTAAATTAATTTATAGTTTTTCAATTATGACACTTTTGGAAAAATATCAAAAAATATAAACAAAATTTACATTCGGTTTTAAAAAATTTATAGAAAAAAAATATATATATAAAAAGTTTGCATCGTCTTGCTTGTAACCAGGGTGTTGGTTGTTACCTTCAAAAATATTACATTTTGTATATAGTTATTTGTTCTAATGTTAACTACTAACTTTTATATTTTGCTAATCTTCGTTGCGTGTTTTTTTTTTATTTTATTACTTTTATGAAAATAATAGAGATTTAATAATTGTTTGTTTTTTTCAAATTTTTAACAATTTTATCATGCTTTAGTTGACTCAAGTCATGCTTAAGTCGACTTAAAATATAATACTGTTTGAATATCAAACAGTTTTGTTTATTGTTTTCAAATAAAAGGAACATTATTTGTACATGTATACAAAGGGATTATCAATATGTAATTAGTAATTAATTTAAATTTGTTTGTTTATAATCTTCCGTAGCTGATAAGTTATGTCATAAGCTTATTGAAGATAATATACAAATAAATTATCTAAAATACTTTTTTCCCTCTATATATTCGGAATGTAAGAAGGAGAACCTTCACAAAAATCTTTTATTAACGCCACACACATACATATATATACATATATTTATGTATATATATATGAATATATGTATATATATATATGTATACATATATATATATATATATATATATATATATATATATATATATATATATATATATATATATATATATATATATATATATATATTTATGTATATGTATGTATATTTATGTATATGTATATGTATGTGTATGTAGTATGTATGTGTATGTATATGTATGTGTATGTATATGTATATTTATGTATATATATATATATATATATATATATATATATATATATATATACATATATTTATGTATATATATATGAATATATGTATATATATATGTATACATATATATATATATATATATATATATATATATATATATATATATATATATATATATATATATATATATATATATATATATATATATATATATATATATAAGAAACAAATAAAAGCAATATTGTACGTACGTTTTCCTGGGGAAATGATTGCAATTTGATCCCATTTATATTTCTGCATCAACTTAACAAATATCTTCCCCGATTGACTATAATCACCAATAGTTCGAACGAAATGTGTGTAGACTGAAGATTCTGACAAATACGAAGCACCACACCCGTAAGAAACTACGGGTATGTTATAATGGGAACCTAAAAACGCCCCCAATTTGCACCCATCGCTACAAGCAGGTCCAATTATCGCGTTGACTTTATTTATATTTATCAAATCGATTATAGAGCTCAGAGATACTCTATCGTTGCATTGACAGTCCTTCCACTCAAAGTCAACATGATAACCCGGTAATAGATAAGGGTCACTATTAATTTTATTAACAGCTATTGTAATACCAGATGCAAAGCGGCGTGCAACCGGCCAATTACCATCCCAAGGAAGGGCAGCTCCTAATAGTATTTTTTCCAACATAAAGCTGTTCTGGATTTGTACGAAAGTTAGAACTATCAAAAACAGGAACATATTTTTATTAATAATATTTTAGTTGAACTATAAAATATTTAATAAATTAATTGTTAAAAAGATGTTGCTTTTTTTAAAATTAAAATAGATTTTTACATAGCATTCCGCTCAGCCCTAAAAATCGCACTCTATACACCTAATACTTCTTTGCTCAAAAAAATTGTTTGAATTTCGTGCTAAAAAAATAACATTACGATAATTTGATTCAAAACAACACTTAAACACAAAACTAAAGAAAGAAATGAATGATTGCACTTAAACATAACTAAAACATATGAAAGAAATGAATGATTGCACTTCAAGATAATAATTTTCTAACAGCTTATTGAATAACTACTTATGCTTTTTTACGTAGTTCAAGAACAAAGTTTCTTTCAATAAAAACCAATGCATTCTTCATTGACTTTTTCGCCGAGTTGTGAAGCCTAAACATTTCGTTAAATTAACCATTTAATATATTAATTACATTATTTAAACTCCGATATCTAATAAAACTGACGTGAAAAATCCAAAAAGTTTAAAAGATATTCTTCTAAAACATAAAAAGTAAATAAAATTTTAAAACGACGCTTTTATATTTTAAAATATTTTATACCCGAATTCCTTCATATTTTTCTTCGTTCAAAGTTACATTTTTACAAATATACCTTTCTTAAAGAAATCAGAGAAATATTTGAGCTGTCAATTTTAATGTGCAAACAGATTACGATTCCTTTTTATTTATTTGACACTTTAAGCAAACTCATGTTTTAAACTGCAAACAAAAACCCTTCATTTAAATATTATTTAATGCTTTGTTTTAACTTTATTTAATAACTAATTACTTATAGGTGAAAAAGCTCTAAAACACTAGATTTCCTATTTGAACTTTGTTAAAGATCTTCAATGACTTTTTGGTTGTCTACGGTAAAAATCCATACATCCATAATTTATAAATAGTTTTAAAAAGTCACTTTTTCTATTACAAAGTTACTCATAGAATTTTTGAACTTGTTTGCATGAAGAAAAGTGGAAGAAAAAAAATCTACTTCAATTTGTTAACACGAGTGAGGTATCGATTTATTTTATTAGCTAAACAAACACCTACATTGTTTCCCGCCTTTTATTATATATTACAGATGTATTTTTTGGTAAAAAAAAGTATATGCAAATTTGATGCTAATTAAAAAGGAATGACGGCGTTCGACAAATCATTACACCATTCAAAACAACAAACCATATAAAACAAAATCACATCGAATTAATACACTATCGAGTCGAGATGCCACGTGACGTCTCAACCAACTTGTAATTATTTGATCTAAATAGGACTACAATACAAAAAGCAACATTGTTAGAAAACAAACCTGGCGAAAAGAAGCGAAGTCCTAAGTAGAAAAGTATTGAACCTAAATAATTTTCATGCTTATTTTAAAACGAATTAAAATTAAGATAACCAAAATGAATAGGTTTTAGTTAATAAATTTATTTGTTATTATTATTATTATTATTATTATTATTATTTGATTTTATATTCTCTATAAATAAAGGTTTTTAATCTAATAAAAAATTTTTTGTAGAAAATTTAAACTTTGAGATTTTATGTTTTATAACATGTTTTTAAAACATTATTTTTCGTCAATTTCCTAAAAATTACTCTCGAAGTCCCATAAAAAAAAATTTTCAAATTTTAAAGTATTTTTTAAAAAAATGTACTCTTAATCATAATTTGTGCAATTTTTAGTAAATTTTATTTGACGTAACTATAGATAACAAAACACTTACATCAGAATGAAATCGTTTAGAAAACATTAACAAAAAAGTTTTTTTTAACAGTAATTAAATTAAGCAAACAAAATTCTTTAAAAAAAATAAAATTTTACAAACAAAAAAAACTGGTTAAAAATTTTCGCATAAGTTCATAATTTTTTTTGTTTTGTTATGTTAAAGAAACCTATCGTATGAAGAAATAGTTGCAGAAAAATCAAAAATTAATTATTGGTTATCTACCTGCATTAATTGGATTCCATTGTTATGAATAAATTAAACAACATATAAGCAATTTTCACGACTCAAACCTTAAACCACATAAACATTTTAAAAAACCTGAACCTTTCAAAAACCCAAGTAAAAACCATATACACAGAAACTTAACTAAACAAGAATGGATTTATTTTAGCATAAATCCTATTTATTTTTAAATCTCATTAAGAAATATAATTTAAGAAAGATTGAGCAAAAAACTATGTACAACGTATTTACATATTAATAAATATATATAAAAATAAAATTTAAAAAAATAGTGCTTTGCGTTTTTTTTGTTTTGTATTCCCTGTAAATTGTATTTTTATATGTCAGTGACACCCCAGTAAAGAATCTAATCCTCTTTATTTACCTTGTTGTCTTTTTAATTAGAGTCTAATCAAAGTATACATTTTGAAGTCAATAAAGCATTTTTTAATTGCAAAATTACTATATGTAAGTTAAAACAGTACAAATTGACACGAAATTTTTTTTTCCATATATCTTAAGCATAAATGGAACATTTATAACGACTGTTTGATTCATTTAAATTGCCGACTTTTAACATTTACCGACAAAAATTGCATTTAACGCGATCTTGTTTTAATACTATTTATAAAAGTTTGCGCAAAGCGCCAAAAACGAGGAAAGTCATGGCGTCCGCATTTTTTTTTTCATAATCCATGAAACCATCCGCTTTAAACAAAATCAAAGGTTTTGACATGAATAACGTTTCAACTAACACCAAGAGTATCAATCGATTGACGTATGAAGATTGATAACCGCAATGTAACTCGATTAAAAAAAATTATTACTAATAAAAATTCTACCAACAATTATACTTTATACTATTTAAAACAATTATACTTTTAAATTTTAAATTATACTTTTAAAACGTGCTACTTGAAATACTAGAAAATTAAAAAACTCTTTATAAATAGTATCGAAGATACTTTTTGGCTTTCGTATAGAGTAACCTCAAACGACGCATTAAGCTATAAATTGTTTAGTATGTTTACGAAGATAAACTTTTATCGATTAAATGTTTATTCACGGTTAAAACTCAATACAGAAGTACGATTAAAAATGTACGCCGAATTAAAGTAGATTAGATTTAGAAAGCTTAAAAATTCAATGTTTTGAAAAAAAGAGACTAAAATATAGATATATATATATATATATATATATATATATATATATATATATATATATATATATATATATATATATATATATATATATATATACACACTTTTTTTTTACTTATTTTGACTAAACCCTTTCCCAACCAAAACCCTCAGTCTATATAAGCTCATTGTGCTCCGCGTATCCGTGCAAACATCAGTCGATGTCTGTACATTTAATAATTTATAAACTATTAATTTATATAAACAACAATATAAATTTCCTTTGTTTTAGATATATTTAAAACTTTTAAAATACAACTTTTTACATAAAGTGTGTTGATTTTGCATTTAAACACTCCCATTTACACCTCCCCCTCCTTCCGCCACACACATACAAGGATACGCAATTAAAAATTTACTTTTATTTTTTGTTAAATTTATAAAAGCATAAGATTTTATCTTATGGTCCAAACAAATTAAAAACAAATATAATAATAAAAAATGGCGCGTACCTTATCTCTGTAATAAAAATGATTTGAATTTGATATTTCAATTTCTTTCCGCGTTAATAAATAAAACAAATTAAAAATTAAATCGAAGAAAAATTATTGCAAAAAAAAATCTATTTATAGCTATGCATACGAATGTAATTTAACTTTTGATGGTTTGAAATGTTAACAATTGTTTGATACCTTGTTAATTTATTTAGTTACCTAAACTTTAAGAATTTATTAAACATTTTTAAATATTGTTGGCTATATAAATGTTATTTTGTTAACAAAATGAAACATATATAAAGTGTTGAAAAATTTAAATTCCTTGAATGTGTAAAACGGCGTTTAAAGCATTTTTTAAAAGTCATCATCCAGGCATTATGACATTTAAAGTCATAATGCCTGCATGGTGCATGTTTACGACTTGAATTAGAGATTCAATTTAAAAGATTGTGGTCAGATTACAAAATAAATGAAAAAGACGAATGCATTATGGATTGTTAAGAATTTTTACTCAATAAAAACATTTGTAAAACGTTGTGCACCTGGCAGGCGTGTATTTTTAAACTGCTTTTTAAGGCGGGCTTATGTCAAAAACTTTTTCAAATAAAAAAAGCTTTTATTTCCAACTGTTCGCGCAAGCAAAATATTTTGCAAACAAATTAAGAAAGTAAAATCAATCAATTAACTAGCAGAAGACGATATTTATGTAAGAAGCGAAATTCCCATGGGTTTATTGCAATAACTTAACAGGGGTGAATTTTCAAGTTGATCTTTTTTTAGTGCATTATTTACATAACTTGCTGAATTCTAAAATTTAAAGACAAAGTATACACATCCAACCATGCGAAACAATTGAATATGAATATATAATTGAAATTACAACAAAGAAGATCTTTAGAAAATTTTAAACTTTAGAGCACTCAAAGAGGATAAGCAAAATGAATTTGATAGGGAGGAGGCAAAGGATAAACCAACTATAACAAACAACTTGGTTTCTAATTTTGGTGAAAAAGTACTTATCTTGATAAAAAAAAAAAAAGTGAGAAATTGATGGATATTACACCCATCACTGCTGTATCCTTTTTTTTGTGCAAATTATATCAACCTGACGCAAAGAAGATAAAACATATCGTATAGGAAAAGGAAAAAAATGACAGATTTATTTTAAAAAACTATTTTACTAAGACAACTTTAAAGGGATGGGCAATTAAAAGTTGTAATTACGAGATTAATGAATCAGTACATATGAAAAACTAAATCATTTAGAAAATGATAAACAACCTTTTATATAAAAATGTGCAATGAATCCACTCATTCGTTTCAAATATGCAGGTCGAGCAAAAGATATGATGTACTGTACGAAACATATCCTCCTATTAAAGGCGTACGGATTTTTAAGTTTTGTCTTTTAAGTACTGTCTATTTTATCGGCGCCGGCTATTTGCATATACAAATCGGCTACATAAATAATAACACATTTAACAAACCTTACAAACCAATTTTATTTGAAGAAACTTTAACAACCACGTTTTTATGTAAATAGTCATACTTAGAAAATTTTTTTTTTGAGTGCTACAATAATAAATTCAGGTAAAACTGGTACAAACAAATATATTTAAAAAATAAAAACTTCATTTATTTGAGCATTCGCTTAAACTTTTCCTTCTATAAAGGATTTATTAATTTTAAAAATTCATACGAACACTTCTGCGCTATTTTTGGTACAATCTATTGAACATTTAATACATTGGTGTGATTTTTTTTCTTTAACTAAATTTCTTTTGTTTTATTATAATGTAGCTATTTGTTTTTCATCGAATAATTATTCAAACACCCCCGTTGGCTTTGGTTTTATAATTAGCAGTATCTGGTTTCCGAAAAAAGCTCACTTTGTTGCCATAGCAAATATTTGTTTTTATATTTTTTAAACAAACGATGTCATTCCATTAAAATGATAAATGGAATTCATAAAAGCTCATCGTGCATGCACGCGCAGATTTTTTTCAAGCGAAATAAAAAGAAAAATGTAAAAACTTTTTTTTTAAGTTAATGTTGACCAACTTGAAATAAAGTTATTACTAAAAACGCGCAAATAACTTAAGTGGAATAAAATTGAAGCTATTACAACGTGCTTATAACTAGTAGCTTATAAATGTATACTTTGCATCTGCAGCAAATATAATTTGGCAAACTGCTGATAATTTCACGTTAAACATAAAAACTATTTTTTTTTAAATCTAAGTTATAGAAAGAAAACAACAACAACAAAAAAAAAAAAACAACATAAAATTATGGATTTAATTTCTTTTACAAAATTCTATACTTTTACGATCTTTTTTTGAGAGAGATTGATTTTATCGCCAAGACTCAAAGCCATACCCTGAAAAACATTTGTTTTAAAATTTAATCAATAAAAATTTAATAGTAAGTGAGAAACAAAATTTATAATAATAATAATAATAATAAAAAAAAAAAACAGACAACTTTACTTTACTAAAAATTAATCTAATTAGAAAAGTAAATGGTATAGATTTATTACTATAAATCTATACCATTTACTTACTATAGATATATTATTATATATTTCCAATTTTTTACACAAAAAGTTAAAAACATTCTTAAGATATACTTTATATATATATATATATATATATATATATATATATATATATATATATATATATATATATATATATATATATATATATATATATATATATATATATATATATATATATATATCAGCTCTTATTTAATTAATCGATCACTTTTTTGCGCTTCAAATAACATTAAAACGCACGCACATATAAAATATTTAAAAAGGAATTAAATAGTAAAACTTGGTTTAATTATACCTGACTTTTGGCACGAATTCTAATATGACCAATGACCGAGGCGTCATGACCGCCATTCAATGGTTTTTCTATGCTCAAATTTGCCAACGCGTCCTCACCAAATATACTTTTGGCGTATAAGTTTGCAGCAAGAAAACCACAATCACCTGATATTGCCTGTGGTAAAAATAGAGGTGTTAAAGAAAAGTTAAAAAGAAAGTTACAATAATTCAATATTAGATCAGAAAAGCAGTTTAACTATAAAAAATTACTTAGTTAAAATATCACAAAGACGAAAAACTAGATAAAAAAATTAGGTCACGAAGTTCAAAGAAGGATAACTTAAAAGTTGACTTTTAAACATTGGTTCTTGATAAAAAGTTTTGCGCTGTTGAGAGGCAAAAAAGTAGCTTTAATGGTTGCTAGTTGTTGCTATATTCCCATTCAAAGTTATTAATTAGTAAATTTTACTTTTTCATCTCAAGAATGCTTCACAATTTCTTAAAAACATCATCGTTCAAATAGTAAAGAATTTTTGTCATAAAACCAAAGTCAATAAAACTACAAATTAACTATAAAGTTGTTTATCATTCACATTTTTGATAATATCAATTAACTTTTGTTTATATTAAATATCAAATCATTGGTTTCAGCTTTACCTATTTTTTTTTTAACTGATAAAAAAATCGAGTTCCTGGAGTGGAGTCAAGTGCAACTTTTTATACCTCGTTGGTAATAATACTCTTTACCTTTTTCTTTCTTTTAAAACATAGGAGAGATCGGTACCAAAATAAACAGAACAAAAAGTCATTAACTAAAATGTCTTTTTATGACATGTTTCATTACCTTTTGTTTGTTTACATATAAGATGTTTTTATCGTCGATTTGCATTTTGATGTTTTTAAAATTTCTGTAAACTTGAATTATTAAACATAGTTTATTCAGAATATACTTAGAAACTCTCAAATGGTATTGCTTTCTATTCATGTATTAGCTAACAAGACAAGCAAAACTTATAACAAGTGATTTTATTATTGTCACAAGGAAAGAGCAATTTTTAATTCCCCAATCATGTACAATCTAATAAAAAAAATGATGGATGGTCAGACCAGTTGAAAACAATCTGCCAAAAGATATGTAATCAACAGATCAACAAATTTATTAAACAAAAAAAAGCTGTTAAGGACTGGTCAACTAAAGTTCTGAAACAAAACCAGAACTTATCAATTTGGAAGCCAGAAGCTACATCAATCAGTTAAATGTCAGCTTTTAATTTTATCAGTCAGCATATTTAATAAACAATGTTCAAGTTTTATTGCAAAAGTTCCAGTTTTTGCATTGAATCGTTGACAAAACAGGGATTACAACAGTTTATGCAATGTTAAATAGCAAACTGGGTGAAGGACAGAAGAAACATTTACAAACATTTTATTTTTTGCATATTCCTCAAGAATTTGATTCCTTTAATTTTAAACTAACATAAAAATTGCATTACCAGTAAAGTTAATGTATCTAAAGAAAATGTCTTGACTTGTAAATGATCCTGGAATTACATTCTCCATTTTTAAACCAACAGAGCATTGTAATAAGTTTAGTTAAATGCCAACTAACATTTTTAGTGAGTTTTTGCCAACTGACAAAAACTGGTCCATTTCAATCTGACAAGTGGAATGATAAGATAAAGTATTTAACTATTTTTAATATCATTTTTATATTTTCAATTTTGAAAAAAATCAAAGACAAAACTCAGTTTATTAAAAATGCATATGTTTGTTAAAATTCTTAACAAACATAGGGCTTGGCAAATAACAAATACCATTATCGATGGACCAGCAAGAAACTCCAATGCTCAAGATACTGAAAAGTCCAATAATATTTACAAATCAGATCAACTATTTTATTATCATTTCTTCTGCTAGTATACAACCTACAACCTGCACTATACACTATACAACTTTTTCCTAAAGATGGAATAAGAAAAACAGCTATCAACTAAGGAAAGAAGGAGTCTTTTATGACAGGCTTTATTCTGCCATACATTTTAAAAATTATGTTAAAATATTGTTACAAAACTAATAAACTCTCGTTTTTTTCGAATAGTTTGAATAGTAGCACATTTGGAAATGAGTTCAGTTCAATAAGTAAATCACGATTGAAACTTATGATTTTCATTATGATATGTAAAACTTTTGACTTTGAACTACAGATATCATTCATTCAACTGCTTATGATATCCATTTAACTGCTTGTATCAATATGATAATAAGTGTTCCTATATTTGATTTTATTTTGTCTTTTTAAGTTATTTCTTTACTTGATGTTTTGTTTAATTATTTCTCTTTAGAACTTTATATAGTACTTAAATTTTTTTCACAAGCTCATTTAAAAATAAACTTGTGAAAAAGTGTGTTTACTAAAATTAAAATTTTTCCTAAAGTAACAACATTATAATTTGTTACTTTAGGAAAAATTTTAGGAGTACTTTAGGAAAAATTTTATGAGTAGGTGTCGTTTAAAACAACACCTAGTCTTAAGTAAGCACTTGAGAAAAAAGTTATAAATTACGACTATGACTAAAAAGGTAAAAATAAAAAAACATTAAAAAAAACAAAAAACATCAGTGGATAATAATAATGTTTTCTAAATAACCTATACTATTTGCTATAAAACACTATTTAATTTTTTAATTAAATAAATATTTAATTTAAATATTTATCATTAAAAAAAGGTTCACAGTAAAGACTGTTTCGTAACTCATTGCATTTGAATAATCTACAGGTTTTGATTATAAGTTTTTCACTTTCAATTTAAACTGACCTTAAATGATATTTAAAAGTTGTTTATTTTGAGAACTACTTTGAATTAAGAATCTAACCTTCTCTGGGATAACTTTGATTTTTAACTGTGCAAAGTTAAAAAATCTCTTTTAAGTTGACTCACAGGGAGGTAGGTAAAAGGTTGCTTAGAGGTAGGTAGGAGGTCTGAAAAGATCATATGGATGCTTAGCATAAATAAAAAAAGTTTTATTTATTGTGTTCTATAAAATGTTTTATAAAACACAATATTGTATTTTATAAAACAATTCAATATTTTAAAGCCTTATTTTCCAAATTATTTTAAAAATCTTAAAAGTTAAAAATTTTATTAAAACAAATTAACCTTATTGTAATTAAAAAATTACAATGTTGTTTTTATGTTATTCATTATAAAATTCAAAGTTCAAAAGCAACAACAATTTATCTTAGATGTTCCAAATAGAATTGACTTATTGGTTGATCAATGAACCAAGAATTGCCTTATTGGCTGATCAATCAACCAAGAATTTTAACTTCGAATATAAATATATAACTTCAAAACTTATAAATGTAAGACTTCTTTAGGATCAATAAAATGTTTAAAAAAAATAGTGTAGTTACCTTTTCAGGTGTAAGACATTTCATATTTGTACATTTGATAATATGATCAAGATACTCACGAGTGTCTGTAATGTTAGTGTTAACAGAGACCTAAAAATATTTAATGTTTGTGTTAACAGAGACCTAGAAAATACTTGATGATTTTTACTTCACTTTATTTCAACATTTTTTTATTTTTACAAAATAATTTTATCTATTTTAACTAAAAATATTTTTAAATAAAAATTATTTTAGAATAAAAACTTTAACTAAATAATTTTTTATAGTAATTTATAATTAAAGCAATTTAAAGTATTTAATATACAATTTAAAACTTAAAAGAAATCTAACTTTATTTTCCCATTCAAACTCTGCCCACATCTGCCTAAACTCTGTATCTGTGCAAGATGCAGGAATTATATAATCCATGATGTCAATATGAATATCATTTAAAACAACACAGTTTCTATCACCACTTCCACCACTCACATCATAAACGATGTTACCAAATATTATTCCATTTTCTGTTGATGCAACTTTAACACTTGCCTTAAAAAAAAATCTGTTACCTGAATGAAATGGCTAATAAACAAGCAAACACATACTACTAGTAAACAAGCAAACACATACTACTAATAAACAAGCAAACATATATTACTAGTAAACAAACAAACATAGTCTACTAGAAACCAAAGAAAGACATAAATAATAGTAAACAAACATATATATATATATATATATATATATATATATATATATATATATATATATATATATATATATATATATATATATATATATATATATATATATATATATATATACATATATATATATATTAAGGTATTTTGTTTATTAAACAAAATTATTATAATGCTGACCTTAATATTAGAAAAGTCATGTCCAGCTAATGTAACAGATGATGGTTTTTCAACCAGCTTTAAATCTCCTAAAAGTAATTTTTATCAATCTATTAAAAACCTATAACAAAATTTAAAATTTTATATAAGTAAATATACAGTATGTCAAAAAAACACCCCCTGTTAATTTTTCAATAAAAACAAATTTTTATATGCTTAAATTCTGATTTTTGACCTCAATTTTTTTTTTAATATTGAATTTATATCAAAAAACATTTTTATAACAAGAAATTAATATTCTAAATATATTAAAATTGCAGAAAAAAAGCCAAAAACAAACAAATTTGATTGATAGAAGTTATTCTAACTAATTTTTTAGCAAAGTTTGTATTCTTTTAAGGTTCTTAATAAAAAAATGGCGAAAAGATATGAAATTCATGAATCAGTAAAAAAACTGATCCTGGGACACTATAAAAGTGGAAAAGGATATAAAACTATTTCTAAAATAGTAAATGTTAAGCCTAATAGTGTAGGAAATATCATTAGAAAATATAAAAAAATGGGTACTGTATAAAATTTCCCAAGGACGCCCACCTAAGACTACCTTACGCACTGATAGACAAACTTTTCGAAAAGTTGAACAAGATTGAGGATTATCTGCACCAAAGCTTGCAAACGATTTACAAAAAAATTATGGTATTGATCAAGTTTATAACTGCAAATCCTCAAACTGTTCGCCATCGCTTGAAAAATCAAGGTTTTGTAGGGAGAGTTGCTTCAAAAAAACCTTTTTTGATTAAAAAGAATTAAAAGGAAAGATTGGCTTGGGCTAAGAAACATTCAAATTGGGCTATTGACCAATGGCAAAGAGTTTTATGGTCCGATGAAACAAAAATATGTTTGCTTGGTTCTGATGGTATCATACGCAAATAAAGAAAAAATGATGAATCAAAAGAACATTATTGTCAGCATCAAAAAAAAAAAAAAAAAAAAAAAACTTTTTTCTCATGCTGACAATAATGTACCTTCTATTGATGTTTCAACAAAACAATGACCGGAAACACACATCTAAACTCGCTTAACAATTGATTGCAATGAACCAAATTGAAGTAATGAAGTGGCCAACTTGATCACCTGATCTTATGGAATGATCTTATGGAATGATCACCTGATCTTATGGAATGATCACCTGATCTTATGGAATCCGATGGTAAATTTATGGCATGAAGTTGAATTTTCTCTAAAACACAAAGGACTCTTAAAAAACGTTGATGAGCTATATAAAACTATTGAAGGCATGTGAAATGAAATTACATAATTAAAAATTGATAAACTTATCAATTAAGACAAAATGATGTGCCATGATACTAAAAATAGTACTTTTTTACTAGTTATAAAAAATTTTTTTGGAATAATTTTAATATACCTATACATTATATAAATTTTTTTGGAAGACTATATTATTTTAATACACCTATACAAGCAAAACAACATGTTTATTCATTTTTATGTTGCCGTATTAATTTAAAATCTTTTCCTTATAATAACAAATTGATTCAGTTTTTTGTTATAGGGAAAATGCTGCCTTCAGTAATTTAAATTAAAAAAGTAGAACTTTTTATTTGGTTACTTATTTTTTGGAGGACAGTGTAAATATAAAAAATATACAAAACATCACAAGCAAAATATTTCCTTCAATAATTATTCAATATTTAGATACTGATACATAAACTGTAATCTATTTTTCTCAACTTGTTAGTTTGATTACCACTTGTCTTATTTAATATTGAAAACAATAAACTTATGCATGTCTTGATTTCTTAAAGTTAAATCTTAGGCAAAAAAAACAAACAAAAAAAAACAAAAACAAGAATTCTTCTATTTGTAAAATTCTGATAATTAATTTCTATTTAATAGAATTAAATTTATGTTTTTATTACGCTATTTTAATATGCTAAAAGAATTTAAGAATTTAAAAATTTAAAAGAAATTAAACTATTTTCAGCATATTCATATGGTTGTTTTTAACTTATTTATAAAAGGGTTAATTAGGCAATACAAATCTTGAAGAACAAGGTTGGTTCACATATAAACAAAATAAGTCCAGTACTACCAGTGATGTGGTGAAGTTTGAATTGTTTACCTCTCAATTAGGCAGTAAAGACTCTACATCTTTGCTGCATAATTGATTGCATAAATTGGTAATAATTCTTATATTTGTATTAACTAGTGAATTTAAAACAATCCTAATAAATAACTTGAATTAATATTATTACATATTAACTTAATAAAAGTAAAGGCATTAATAAAATAAAAGTTTTAACTTTATTAATTTAATATGGTAACTATGGTAACTTTACCTAAAGTATGGTATTTATGGTAACTTTACACATTATTACACATTAACTAAATAAAAGTAAAGGCATTAATAAAATAAAAGTTTTAACTTTAATAATTTTTTATTGAACTTTACCTAAAATATGGTAACTATGGTAACTTTACCTAAAGTAGCAAGTTCTAAAGTAACATTTTGCAATGTGTCGGTGGTTTGATTAACAATAAGTACATCCAAAACAATATCATATTGGTTCACGTTAACATATGCTTCTGCATAAATTGGATCAGAAAATCCTGTCAGTTGTGCTACCTGTAATAGTTATAACATGTTCAATGTTTAATATTTTATCTCGTATCTAAACATGATTACAAAATATAAAACCACACTACAATATATTCATCTTTCTAAAAAAAATGGTTCAGTCAAAAGCCAGTCGAAAACAAAATTGTTGCAATAATATGACAAAAACACACACACATAAATAAATATATACAAAAACAACCTTATTTAACTTTGAACTCATGCTCTCATCTTCTTTTTTCATCAAAGGACTATTAATAGCCTGAAGTAAACTGACTTCAAACTGATTTTCAGCAACAGACTGATCTGATTTTACAAAAAGCTGCAGGAATGCTATCGATTCATCAGGTTGGGAAAACACTGTTTTTTTATTAACATCACCTAAATTAAATTTTATAGTTGTTAACAATGTGGATAAAAAAAATCACAAGCAAAAGATTATACTAAAATAAATTTTACAATTAACAACAAATTTGAACTTATATATATAATACAGTAAATAAAAATGATAAAAAATATTAATACATCCATTATAACTGGAGAAAATCATTTTCTGTTCAAAACTTGTTCATTGTAAAAAAATGCACATCTACAAAAAGATTTCAATATTTGCCAATAACATACTATTACATTTACATATAGAGTAAAGCATGGCCAGTTGAGCAATTTTTACTAAATCTAACAAATTTCATAAACAGTTAGTCGGATTTACATAATTTTTTCAATACTTGAAAGATAATTTAACTTGCTAAAAGTTTGTTAAGATAAAAGTATAGTTTTTGATTTTTTTAAGAATATATTGCCAAAAGTTTGTGGAGCTGCTCAACCTACCCCAGAGGGGTAAGTTGAGCAATAGTGTGGGGTAAGTTAAGCAATCAACAAATAAATGAATATGAATGGTACAAAACTTGGGTGAATCATCAATAAAACTTTCACTAACAGTGTATGTATAATTTATAAACTTTTTATTTTATATACTTTAATGGCATAAGTAAGAGAAGAGAAAAAAATTTAATAAAAAGTCATAAAATATAAAATATTTTATACAACTATCTTGAACTTTGAAGCCTAATTTAAAAATTACTAATTTTAAAAATATATGTATCGCTAAACTATTTCTTATCCAAGTTGTTTTTTTGAGTTTGATAGTTCAGTTTATTTATTTTTTTCAAAGCTTTTCAACTTACCCCTACTAGAGAAGGTGACTCATTAGTTAGGTTTTAAAGAGAACAATAAGACTTGGGAAAAAATTTTAATAGAAAGTCTGATAAATTGATAAAATTTCAACACTTAAGTGATAGCATATAAAAACATTTATAAGCATCCAAAAGAAAAATAACAAATTGTTTTTTTTACTTTTTTGGTCCAAAATAGAGAAAGGGCGCATGTATCTTACTCAACTGCTTTCCAGCAATCTTTTGTTACGCATTGTGTGAACATTCCAACTCCCTAACTTTAACTCATTAGATGTTTTGTCATGTGATGCATAGTTTTTGAGATATCTTAATTGCCCAACTTGCCCTTATACTCAACTAGCCCTGCTCGAACCTAATATAACACTGGTATTTTTCATTAATACCATATTACTTTCAAACCTAAAAAGACACTGTCATTTTTCACTGATATACTATTACTTTCTAACTTTAGTTTTGAAGCCAAATTAAATTTAAAGCTAAACTTTTAAACTTAATTGAAATAGTACCTATAAAGAAATAAAATTTTTTTAAACTTTCTTAAAAAATACAAATACTCAACAGTAAATAAAAGGATAAAAATTTATAAAAAAATCATAAAATAGATATAAAATTCAAACCTTGATACTGAATTATTTGTTTGCTTCCATCCAACATGTCTGAAACAGCATTTCGACATTCAACTTTAAAAAGGTTTTTCATGAAAGCATTCTGTTCTGACAAAACTTTTATGCATATTGCAAGTCTACCTAAATCTTCTTCAGTGATAGGTTTTTCTGGGATACCAGATTTACCAAAATGAATAATACTTGCAATCACAAACATAGTCTCAGCAACAAACTTATTTTTTGAAACTGGATCTTGAGCCACATCTGTAAACTTTAATGCCAGTTTTGTAAGAGTACTTCCAATAACACTGCCAATAAAAAAATCACCCTTCATCAAATAATTTCTGAGAGGTGGTCGAGTATCAGCTTCAACTGTTGATGACTTGGTAACAAAAGCGCTTTGAGTAGCATATGTACCATCAGCTGTAACCATCATACGCTGAGAAGGAATAGATTTTTTGTCTTCATCAGTTTCTTCACCTTTTGTACCTGCCATTTTTCGTAATTCATCATCAACAAGTGGAAGCTCCCCAAGTCCATCTTTAATTTCATTCATAACACTTAAAATATCATTTGGTTGCTGACAGTATTCTCCTAAAATCCAAAGGGCATGACGATGTATTTTAACATTCTTAATAGTACGGAAATTTTCTAACAACTTCTCTAATATGACAGCTTTCAGAGAAACAAATTTAAGAACAGCTTCACGAATAAATAACAAAACTTCAAGAGCTGCTTGCTCATTTTCATCACCCAAGAATTCTGTTAACATCGGCACAACTGTTGGAGCAACATCAGGATATTTGATGCAACAAGAATGAAGTGTTCTCACTAAGATTTGACGATAGTTTCCTATTAAATCTCCCTTCTCACTTTCTGTGTGTGTTTTAGTAACCTCTTTTTTAAGAATCATAACAACCTAAAGAATTACAGGATAGTAAATTAATACAATCTCAATAGTAACAAATATTTAATTACTTATAACTTGAAAAAATAAATTTATAAGCATTAAAAAAAAAAAAAATTTACCTCATTTATGTTTCTTAGAGTTACTAACTCAAGTACCAAGTCCAATGTTTTCTTTCGAACCTCAAGGTCAGGACTAGCTAACACACGCAAAATATCCATTACTAATTCCTAAACACATTAATAAAACACACCTAAAAAATTCATGTAAAAATACACACAAAATATCCAACTAATTATGATCACATATAAATATTCGCAAACATTTCTATATGTTTATACAACCTGTAAGACTCTTTCATGAACTGGATTTTCTTTTAACTTGATCAACTTGTCAAGCACAATAAGCTTCACATTGTTATCACTTTCTTTTAAAATCAGCTCAATGTAATTGCTTGCTGCAGCCTATAATAAATTTTTAGTTATAATAACATAGTAATATAATAACAAAACTGATAATAATAAAAGCAATAATGATACACAAGTTTAAAGACAATAAACTCTCTCTAGAAATAAAAAAAATGTTTAAAAATTATTTCAAACATTGACAGTATTGAATTGAAAGAAGTTAAAAAAAAGAAAGCTAAATAAGGAAGTTTTTAAACAGAAAACAAAAAGTTTAAAACAATTAAATTAACTATTAATAATAATGTAATTATTAATGTCAATGTTTAATGCTGTTAGTTAGTTACGATTCTGTAAAATTTAAAAAAATTTATTTTTTTCTAAACTGTGCATCTTATAATATTGTTCTTTTCAAGAACGTTAAATGTTTAAAGTAAATTTTTCTGTAAAATAGACCTGTTTCTAAACTTCATGGGTTGTTAAATAATGAGCACTTACTCAACTTTCAACAAGTTGTATGAGTAATACTTTCTTTTGTATTTAGATTTGATGTTTAATATAGATTTTTTTAATTAAAGATGGAACACCATTAATCAAAAATAAAGATGGAAGCATTGATAATGACATAGGTTTGTATCTATCTTAATTTGCTTCTATTTCATCTTTATATATCTTTAATTTGTTTTTTAGGGGCTGAATGGTAAGTTGCATTATAGTTGAATTTTGTCATAGAATTTGCAGTTTGAACATCTTAATTTGAATTCAAAACAAGTATATTTTATCTTGACTTGTTTTTTTAACTGCATTTAAGTACAAGGAAAGTTTGAAACTATTATTTAATTAGTCGAGCTTTACCAGGATGCCTATACAGTGTTTTGTCTTGTTTTTTTTGTTCGTTGTCTTGTCAAAATAAAAACATTAAAAATAATGATTTTCCTATAGTTTTTTTTAAGAGCAAAGCAAAAATATAAATTGCTATCTCTTTGTAAAATATATTTGTATAAATTTAATGTAACAAGTATACATTGTTCCTATATGAATACGCCTATTTATAGCATGCGTATATCTTTGTACACAGTCATATGTTGGTTTGTTCATGTATGTATATATACGTAACTACCTCATAGACTTTACTTTCTACATCACTTTTTTAATTATATAATTATATTTATTTGTTCATCAGTTTAAATCCCACCACTATCCAATTTTTCATTGTTTTTCTTTTATATCCTGCTGGCTCATATATTAGCTTTGTAACCATTTTTTTTTTCCTTTTTTGTATATAAATATAATATATATAACCTTTTTGTTGTATGTTTTTGAATGATACACATCTCTTCACATTTAGATTTCTTATACCATTTAAGACTTTTAGTTATTGTCCAAGTAAGGCGCACACACATAATTTTACAGTTTCAATTAAGCCATCTACACATTTTTAACAGCCTTAATTGTTTAGTATTACCTTTCTATTCCTGTATGTTTTTATCCATAATCTTTTAGTTTCTAATTTTGGATACCTGTTGCTTTTTAACATTCGCCTCAGTGCGCTTATACATAAACAATTATTAATAACAAATCTTTGTTTGAATTTTGTGCTTTTATACTGGACATCTGTCCATCACCTCTTAATAGTTTTTAGATAACTCTTACTCTAATAAAATCATATCTCCTTTTTCTTTAAGACTCCTATGGCTGTATGTGTTCCACTAAAGTAGCTTGCTTTTTAAGTCTGGTTACAAATGATAAATGTTAATGTAACAAGTACATGTATTGCAAAAAAAGTCTTTTGAAACACTAAATTTAATAACAACTACCCTATAAAAACGAAAATAAAAATAGTACACAAATTATTTAAATTATTAACTTTTTTAATTTTTCTATTTAAATTCATTTTAATTTCCTACTTTGTTACTTTTACTTTTTTCGATGAAAAAAAATCATAATTGTAATCAAGAAGTCTAAATAAAAAACTGTTTGTGGATAAATGAGAAAAACTGGACACATCTCCTGGGAAGGCTTGTTAAACAATTTTTATTTAGTTAATGGTGATGACGATGAAGAAGGCTTTATAAATATTTTTATAAGAAGAATAAAAATTTTAGGTCAGGGTTATGAGTAGTTAGAGTAGTTAGGGTTAGAGGTAGGTTAGACAAAATAGAAACTTTATTAGAATTTAAGGCAGATTTAAGTTTAGTTAATGTAAACTTTGATGTCTTTAAAGGTTTATTAGAGGAAATGAAACCAATTAAACTAGCTATATGAAACCTAGAAAATGCAAAACTGTTAAAAAAAACTGTTAAAACACAATATTAAAATTTATGTTTAAAAAACTTTCTTTAACTAACAGTGAAATTAGCTTAAAAATGATGGATAATTTGAGTACTAAAATCAATGAACTCTGAAATAAAGATGTTATGAATTTATTACTCTGTCTTGAGAACTTTAAAATAACCCCATCCAGAGATAATGGCATCTCGAATTTTTAGTGTTTATGATATTTATAATATTAAAGCAACTGCCTGAAATTGAACAAATTTTTAACTCTACAAGAAGAACCTAATTTATTACTAAAGGAAAATGAATCACCAGTAGTGTCTTCTGGACATAACAATTTTAGATGGTTAAACCCTTTCATGTGGTGACCATAATATTATGGTTTACCCAAATTTTTACACAATGTGACATCCGTAATATTATGTTTTCGGCAACCACTGACATACAGCCACTGTAGTGTCCATAATCGTATGTTTAACGCTGTTTTTTTATTGGTTTTTTATTTTTTATTTTGGCTTGAATAACGAAGGTATTGAATAAGTAAAGAATTACTTCTAAGAGTAAAATTTAGTGGTTTTATTTTGGTATTTTTTATATGTTTGTAAAAGTATTACAATATTGTGGATAAGGGTGTCTGTATACTTTCAACAAAAATTTGTCAAAATAGAGTTAGAAGTTTAGAGTTCAGAAATAAGCCACAAAAATATATGCCAGATACAGAGAAAAATCCCCGTAAATTGATAGCAGCTGAACTTTTTTGTTTAATTTAAAAAATAAAAAACTCTACAACAGCAAAAGTTTTAAAAAAGAAGGAGGTTGAACTCCGAATACAGATTTTTAAGAAAATCTACAAAAGCTTTATGGTGCATTATTAACAACTAGCTGATCTGATCAGTAAAAATATGGGTCTTTGTAAGTCTATTTTTCCTTATATGTATATCCTAGCTTTCCGGACCCATAAAATACAAGTCTTTAACAAACCTACTATTTCTATACTTATCTATTCCACACTGAACATTTCTATATCTATTATTTGTTTTCTTCAATATTTTTACATAAAATAATTCATTTCGAAAAATTGCTTTAAGAGCAAAAAAATTAACATGTGAACCTTCTCCGCACACCTAGAGATTATAAGAGATTTATAATAAGGTTTGTTTTTCTCCTAAATGCATGTAAATAGCAACTCAGTGGTTTAGTGCGCTGTAATCAGTGTGGTTTTGGGGGATTAAAGACCTTCCTTAATAAATTTTAAATATTTTTCAATCTTGCTGTATTTATAGCAATATTTATAACAAAATTTTTATTATAGTATATATCTATAATAATTATAGCAATACTTATAGCAAAAAAATAATAGTATAGAAAAAGAGTTTTCTAATTGTTAAAATAAAATTCAAAAGTTTTGTCATTTTTATAGATTTTTATACACAATTGTTCCATATACTGTCTGCAAACTCAACACATGCTAAAGACATTTACACTTACAGACGTTTGTATGCAACGCTATACAAATGGCAGAACTACAATGATCTTAGACCATTAAAAACTATAGACTATAAAATGCAAAGGAAACGTCTATAAATTACACAACGCTAAATTTATTTAAAAAAAAGAAGAAGGAGATCTTAAATTCTTGTAGGTGATTTTTTCATTAACTTTAATGAGCTATTTTGATTTTTTATTTAACTTATGACTCTGCAAGGAAAAATTCTGATCTTTTTTGTTGTGTTAATTAGTGAAATTTAGCGTTGTGTAATTTATGGACGATTTCTAATCTAAAAGTTAAGCCAAAAAATAATGGAGTATAACTATTTTGATGTTTATCTAAATTCTGTTGTTGTTGTGCATTGGTTTAGAATGTTTAACTCTAAATTTCCTTATTATATCAATACTAAATTATTTTCAACTTTTAATTATTTAAAAAAATAATAAATTTGATAAAACAGTTTATTTTAAATATAGAATTAAAATTTTTAATTATGTTCTTATTAAAAACATACTTTTTAAACCCCCTTATTGTTTTAAAAAAAAGTTGAGGTCGCCGCATGGCAAATTTAAATCATCATCTTGCTTTTTTTCTTAATTTTTGTTATTTAAAATGCTATAAAAAAATAACTTTATAGTTCTATAGATTTTATATATAAACATGTTGTTTATACTCATTTTGTTTGCATGAACTTAACTTGGTTGTAAAAAAATTGAAATGTAAAACTAAACTAACATAAGTATCTCAATCATGACACATACGCAACAAATCTCAATCATGACACATACGCAACAAATTTCGATCATCACACATACGCAACAAATCTCAATCATCACACATACGCAACAAATCTCAATCATCACACATAAGCAACAAATCTCAATAATCACACATACACAACAAATCTCAATCATCACACATACGCAAAAAATTCCCTCCAAGTTTTGCTGTTTTTAGAATTTTTAACTTTTTTAAAAATCCTTTTGTTTGTTAAAGTGTGTTATACTGTTACATATGCTTGTATATAATCTCTATAAAACTTCACAAATATTTTGTATTTTAAAAAATCTTGAAAAATTAAAAAAATAACGTTGCCGGTGATAGGACTCGAACCGCGGCTTTTTTGTATAGAACCTCTATGCGCTAACCACTCGGCCACACTGGCACATTGACTTACAATATTTTAAAACTAAATAATAATTTTTTTAAACAGAAATAAATGCTTTAGATCAAAATTAAGGAGAGGTTGACAAAATGCAGTTTTCAAGTGAACGTAAAACTGTAAAACTTGATATATGTTTTAGTATGTTTTAACATTACATAATTTGAAGTTTACGCACGTTAGATATTTGCATACACTTTCGTTCAAATTTTCTTATAAAACAAAGCTGCTGCAACTCTTACTCGCCATTACCTCGGTTGCAATAGCTGCCAAGAGTTCTGTGTCAAACAGGCTCAAAAGGGCACTACTACTATTAAGTTCAGTATTATTATATAGATTAGGTCCACATCAACATGTTGAAAAAGCTTTTTCTGTGTATGCTATCTTTTGTATGAAAAAAAGATCATAACTTTCAAATAAATAATTATCATACATCAAATAATTATCATAATTATTTTAATTTTTATCCTATCTTAATTATCATCCCTTGTATTTTTAAAATTCTGTAATAAGAAGTAAAGTCTAGAATATAAAGTATTGAATCAAATTGTACGAACTTATAAAAAAAATATTTAAATTTGAAAAAGCAGTAAACTTTGTTAACAGCTAAAAAAGAGCTGTTAACTAAGTGGTAAAAAATAGTTCTTAAAAAAGTGGTGTGCCTCGGAAACATCGAGTTGCCAAAACATTCCACATTGAAACGTCCAAATGAATAGGTAGTTTTATTACTTATTTTCATCATCACTAAAAGCCAAGACAACATTTTGCTATAAATACAATTTATTTATATCTTAATTTGATTTTTCATCTTTAGTATTGTTTAGCTCCTCAAACAGATTTTATAGTTGTAAAGTATTAAAATTATTTTTATAGTTGGCTTTTCAATAAATTTTCATAACAACTGAAATATAACCTTATCAAAACCAAGTAAACTGATTTTTATATGTGATGCATTTTTTATATTATCATGTATACTTTTATATAGTATACTTTTATACTATCATGTCATAATTCCATTACTTTATTTTTTTTTTAGATTTGTCATATGACCAATTATTCGAAATGGGAAAACAAAATTGACAATTGTTCTGTTTTTTTTTAATTTGTAAATTTTTGTTAATTTGTTAAAAAAGATATATTTTTTATGTATTTTATTATATTATTTATTAATTGTTATAAAGATTTACTATAAAATATAATTTGTTGATTTTCTTGGATATTTTCTTATTTTAAGCATAATAATTTTGTTGTTTGTATCCAAGGAGATCTTTTTAAATGAGAGAATTGTAATTTCAAAAAAACCTAAAAATTTTAAAATCATGCAAAACACAAGGAAAAAATTTTATTTTTACATATTTGTCAAATATTGAGATACTTTTGTTATTAACATATTTATTTAATTAGTCTGCATTTACGACTCTTTTTAGTAAAAAAAACTAAAACTCTTTGAAAATCAATAAACCTGAGGAGCCTGGTCAGAAAAACCAATAAGCATCTAGCTACATTAACTATTAGAATTTTACAATATTACAATTAGAATTTATAGAGTATATAGTTTTAACTGTTAACTTAAAGTCAACCAATAGTATCAGTCTTTTCTACCATTTACTAAAATTTCTTGAAATAAACTATAAATAATATTGCATATATACAGCCCTTAGAATTAGGAAAAATGAGGTTGGCAATTAATTGCCGATGAATTTAAACTGTTAGAGCAAAAAAAGTTTGACATGTTTAACCATAAAATATAAAACAAGGTCAGCAACTTTTTACCCACCTCAAACACTTTAAGATCGGCATTTAGGTTGTCATTGCCGAATGCTGACCCAAATTGCGAGAGTTGTATATGTATATGTAAATTGTAGGTTTAAACAGACCTACCATTTATATACATGTATTATACTTGCATAATTAGTCACTGCTCTTTTAAATTACTTTTTTTTTTAAATTAATCAGATGATGTATTTTTAAGATTTAGGCTAACAAAATTGATATATTTTGCTAACCTCTTTCTTTAAAAGTCATATTTTGTTTATTTGTAAATAAATATTGTAAAAATAAATATATGTATATATATTTATTTTTACAATAAATATATATACATATATAAGTAAACATATACTTTTGTTTTGCATTTTATTATTTTGGTAAAAGCTTTTGATTTTGGGGTCTTAGGAGTCTTGAGGAGAAATGTCAAGCAATTGCCAAGATTTTGAAACCAATTATTTTAACCATTTACTAAAAATTATTGAAATGAAAAGATGATATAAAAAATTAATATAGAAATGACTTAACCCATTTTACAGGTCCAGACAGCTAGTTATTAGTAGTAGTACTGTTATTAATAATTAATAACAACCAACTAATTATAAAATGTAATCCAAAAGAAAACTATAAAATATAATTCAATATATTTTATAGTTTTCTTTTGGATTGCTTTTAACTCAAGCATAATAAGTGCACAGTGCATAATAAATAATTTTTAAATTATGACCCATAACTAAGACATTATATACTCTATAGTAAAACATTATCTACTTTAGATAAATAATTTATAAATATTTTACACTACAACTACTATTTTTACTTTTAGTTATTTACTCTCTTATCACCTTCAGATAATATTTTTGCATAATCACCTTGGATATAATTTCACTTTCACATTAATTGATTTATAAACTATCATAAAAATATCTCATAACAAGCAAAAGCACTTGTGAAAAATATATGACAGCAAAGCTCTTTTCATCATTAACAGTCCTAAAAGTCCTAAAATTATGTACACAAATTTTTGAATGGATATAAATATGGCATATGAAAATTAACATCAAAAATTTTTTATTTACATTGACCAATCAAAATCTGTTCTTCACATTTATTTGATTGATAGAAATAAATCAAACAAACAAAAGAATCCAGCTTGAACCAACACTATTGGGAAAATAACCTTGGTAGTCAAACTACATCATTAATTATGGTTGCTTTGCTGCAGCTTTACAAGCTAGCTTTGGTAGTTAAAAATGAGCTTACAATTACACATGCCATGTGTAACTTAAATAACTATTGTTATTACTATTGTTATTATATAATCTAAATTAAAAAATACATAAAACAAGGATCTAATTTATAGAGAAGCGAACTTAAATTCAAATTATTTTTTGATTACTAGGAAAAAAAATTATTTTGCATAAAAAATTTCTTACTTTATTATGACATTTTTGAAAAACCATACAAACTATATTTTTTAGGTGTTTAAGTGAAAAGAAGAAAAATTCTTACCTTAACTGCTGTTGGAGCTGAGGAAAGTGTGACTAAGGTCCCAGCAGCTTCATATCGTACAGCATTAGAAGAAGAATTCAGCAAATTATAAATGCATTTGATAAATCGAGAGCGCTCTTGTGGATTTGCAATACAAACCTTGTATATAAGCTCCACAATAACAAGTTGAAGGATTTCGTTAAAAGAATGAACTTGCTCAATGCAGGTACTCAGATAGTCTAATGCTTTTTCCTAAACAAATACAAAAAGAAACTTTTTTAATGTGAACATTTTTTTTGTTGCTGTTGTTATAATCTAATGGAAATTATTTAAAAAAAATAATTTTAAACTAGGCATAAATTAATTGAAATTACTTTTTGCACTCTAGTGCTTTTTCTTAAAAAAATTTTTTCACAATTCTTGCTTACTTTTTTTTTCTTATTCCGATATACAGTTAACTCTGATTACTCAAACCTCCGAGGGACAAAGGAAAATGGTTCGACTTAACGAATGTTTGATTAAAGCGAATTCTTTTTAAGTCGAACTTTGGCTGATTCAAAATATAAGTTCGAGTTAAGACAATTTTCCTTAATACAATGCTAAAGTATAACCATTAAATATACACCAATATACTAGCAAAAGCGTAAAAAATATTTCAGTGAAAGAAGTTACGTATTCACATTGTACACTCAAAAGATAACATTGAAAAAAGTTTAGCATCAAAATGATTTCCTTATTGTTTGGTAATAAAATTGCATCTAAAGCAAGCAATCTTTTATAAAGAAATTAATAAATCAAAAAATAATTGCTTTTTTCTAACAGTATTTTATTATAATTTATTTTGTAACTTAAATTAATATTTGGAGCATTGATCAATGTCTAATAACAATCTATTCTATTCAGATCAAATACCACGAAAAAATATAGAAAATATTAGGCTACTGTTATTTATGTTTTATATAGAATGACTTCTTAAAAAAAAATCAAATTATTTTGACTTCTTTATTTTTACCATACAAAAGGTTCGAGTTGACAGAAGGAATTTGTTGAAAGGGGATGAAAAAGTGGTTTGACTTAACAAAGTTCAAGTTATTAGAGGGTCAACTTTAATGAAAAATTTTAATAGTAATCAATAATAGACGATTACAAGGAACCAAACGAAACAGTTCGAGATAATAAATGTTCTAGTTAGCCGACTAACCAGAAATTAACAGTAGCAATTGTTATGCAATTCATTAAAATATAAAATATATGATCATTTTTTTTTTATTTTTTGTTAGTCACCTCCTCTAGGCTGAGAAGGCCACTACAGATGAAGAGGCTACTTAATAGTGGTTATAACCCTCTCTCAAATCTATAACTCCGAAACACGTACCTTGAGGAACAAGGCCGCTGCGCGGAGAAACAAGTTGAGCGCGGTACTACCAGGGACCATTTAAAGTTTTAATCATAAAAGATTAGACTGTTATTAAGTAATTTATATATTTAAATACTCAAATTTATTTGCTTGTAAATTGTTAGCAGTAGCAAATTTCTGTTAATGCATTCGTAGTAAAAAAAAGTTTTCTCTTAAAATTTTTCATATTTTTAATTATAGTAAGACAAAAATTTGAACTTTTTTTAAATTTTGGAATTTTATTTAGCAACCCTTGAAAGAAAACTATTTTAACAAGATTTATTTTAACATTCAAGTTGCTTATTTTAAATTTCCAATAATATTCAATTGAATGAATTTTTTAATATGAAAAACAAATGAAAAGATAAGTCAAAAAATACAACTAGAATAGTGTTTACTTGAAATTGTAAATGAACAATTACATTTGAGAAGAATGTTTTACTTATTTACAAACTTTTTATAATTTAAAGTAACATATCTCTATCAAATTTGGATTCAATTTTATAATGTTGATGTTTTAATGATATCTTCATATAGCAGGCTATTTTGTTGAGTGGTCAGTGGTCATTTGATTGTTTTTTTGTCAAAAACAGCCATAGAAATGTTACCAAGATGGTCTGACATATTCTCTAAAACATTGCCAGGACTTATTTTTGGTTTTAGATATTTTATTTCTACCTTTTTTTTATCAGTAAAAAAAATTCTTTTCAAATAAAAAAACATGACTAATCACTTGGTTGCATAAATTATAGCCTCTTATTTACCTATGTTGCATAAATTATGGCCTACCATTTACCTAAAAATGTATCCCATTCAGTATTATTGATGACATCCCATTCAGTATTATCCCATCAGTATTATTGATGATAATACTGATGGGATAATACTTTATGGGATAAAGGGATTACAGAAGCAGCCATGAAAAATGCATATAAATTGAAAAGATTTTGTGGTATAACATTTGCTTTCAATATGCCACAAAATCCTTTGATATATTACTTTGTGAAAAGCATAAAGAAAATTTAATAGAAGATTTTCATAAAATAATTGATCCTTTAGTAGTGGAACAAAAAGCATTGGATGAAATAAATGAAGTACTTATACTTCATAATCAGAAATCTTTCGGCTTGCCAGAAACGGAAGATGTTGTTTTTGAAGAAAATGATGATTTCTATGATGTTGATGGACATGCAAGTATACTGATGGTCCAGAAGGTTGTGGAAAAACATACTTGAAATATTGCTTTAATGCGTATCTTCAAAGCATAAAGAAAAAAACAAGATTTATAGCATTCACTGCAATCCCATATTACTTTTAACTGACTGTAATGGCACAACTGTATCAACATTGAAACTTTATGTACCTAAATACCCTGTAGATAAATCTAAATACCCTAAAATCTGGAGTAAAAGTAGGAACAATAAAAGCAAAACAATTGAAGGAAACAATTGTGTCCTGTTTATGTCTTGGATAAATTAATGAAAGAACTTATGATAGCTATTAATTCAAATTTTGGTGGTCTGCTGTTTAATGAAAAGAGTGTTTAAGACGATTGGAGGCAATTGGAGACCAGCGGTGAAACATGGTACAAAACCAAAATTATGGAATGTACTTTAAATATATACAAACATGGAAATACATTGAGACTCCAAAGTAAACAGAAAATATGTGCACGAATCTTGGAGAAATTTAAATTTGTGGACTGGGTATTAAAATTGGAAATGGAGAGTAATTAAATAGTGAAAAACTACCTACTGATATAGTAGAAGTGCCTAAAGTATGTATAGCTACCAACCTTTGATTACTAAAGTTTATGGCAACAACATTAACAAGCTTAACATTGAAGTTATTTCAAGACATTCTATATTGTTTGTAAAGAATATAGACTCTGTGTACAACAATGTACAATAAAACATTAATAGAACTGAAAAAGCATAATACAGCCTAAACCTGTTTTTACACATGGCCAACTATAGATTGCTGTTGCAAGAGCAAGGTCAGCAGTGAAATTTTAGAAACGCCAATTAAAAAAAGGACAACTGTTTCTCTCCCAACAAGGCTGTAAGTAGTGGTTGCACTATTAAGTTGGGGAGTTACTAGAAAATAAAGAATAGTGTTAAAGAGCAAGAAAGTAGTTGACAGACTTTAAAAGTTATATATATATTAAAGCAATTAATTCACCAATACATAAATAAATTTTTAAAACAATACTTGATAAGATATCTAAAAAAAAACTTTTAAATATTTTAACGGACAACTCATTTTTTTGATGCAATCTTTAAAATTATGATTTTTTTTAAGTGTACCATTATTTTTTTTGCATACTGTATATATATATATATATATATATATATATATATATATATATATATATATATATATATATATATATATATATATATATATATATATATATATATATATATATATATATATATAAAACTATCTAGTTTAGCATTGCTTTTGCCATTTACTTGCAATTTTATGCAGGAAGGAACTTAACTTTGTTGCTATACAAAGGTTTTCAATGCAAACACATTTCTCTTAACGTTTTTTTCCCATGTATTTTCCATTCCTGTTCAAACTATGTGTTCTTTTTTTTTATTTATAACTTTAACTAACTCAAAATATCTTTAGCTTTCAGGTACCTGTGAAATTGAGTTATTTGTGTTAAACTGGTAGATAAATTTCGCTTTGCTTTTCAAATGGTCATAAATCCTGGTATTTTCTGGATGCTCTTCTTGTGCAGCCCGTTAATCAAAGATTAAGTATTTTCAAATGCTTAATCTTTGATTAACAGCTTGTTAAAACTAAATTAATCTCTCTTGCATTTTATTGAAAAAACATATAAAGAAAACTATGAATAAAATTTTTAATACTATGGTTAATTTTGAAATATGAAGCTAAATTTATAATACTATGGTTAACTAATAAAAGAAAGTAAAGAATCAAAAATAATTAAATCATTTTAACCCTGCATATTTTTGTCTGCATTTTTGTGAAAATGTTTAACATTTTGTGAAAATGAATGAATAATGTTGATGATGTACAAAGGAATAATAATGAAAATTTGACTTTATGATTATAACAAATAATTATAATAATTATGTGTTTTGCACTAGAATACTTAAGAGATGTTTAAAAATGTTGAAAGTTCATGAATATAAATTTTTACCTGATTTACATGAATTAACATCATAAAAGCATTTCGTTTGCAAGACGCATCCTGTTCTTTTTCAAGAAATTCATAAACCAGTTCAGGAGCATCAGGTATTAAAAAGTCAAAGTTTCTGAAAAAAAAAATGAAAAAAAAATACAAAAATTATCAAAACAATAAAAAAAGTAAAAAAAAGGTAAAAAAATAAAAATGAATTTAAAGAAATCTCTTAACAAATAAAAACAACCTTTTATAAAGCATTTTATGTTATTTTTATTCATGTTGTCGTTAACTGTTATTTTAAAATATTAAATAAAAACAACTTTTTTATAAAGCATTTTATGTTATTTTTATTCATGTTGTTGTTAACTGTTATTTTAAAATATTAAAAAATGTGATCTTGTGTCAGTTGATGCTATACTACTGCTCTTCTTTTTTAATAATAAAGAAAAAAAAATTGATTAAAAAAAAATCAGTTTTCAGTGAATAAAATTTTATTCATTAAAAAATGATTTCTTTTTTAGAAAAATTGAAATATATTTTTTTGAATCAGTATTATTTGTTTTGTTTTATTTGTTTTAAACTTTTTGAAAATGTTTTTTAAACATAAGAATGTTTTTTAATAGAGCGCAAGAACCAAATAAAATTAAGATTTTTATGATACACTCTTAAATATAATAAATTTGTAAAAAAGACGGGAAATGAATGTTTTTGCGTTGAAATAAAGAAAATAAATATTGCCACAGGTATTTCAAATTAATTAACATTTAAAAAAATAAAATGTACAGTATTAAAAAAATTGACAATTACAAGCTTTCCATAAACAATTTCAGTTTTAAAATCGACTTGATAATGATACACTTCATTGGAATTTTTTTGCAATAATCATTCAATTTTAAAAATAAACAAAACATTTTTTACAAAATAAATTTCATTTTGAAATTCTTATTTGGTCATGCAAGATATTCTTGCATGACCAAATAAGAATTTCGAGAACATTGTATCTGATGAAAAGTTTAGCAAATAAATGCTTTTAATTAAACTTATACGGTTAAATAATACAGAATAATTTTTTTAACAGAATCTTGATAAGGATAATAATCATTTAATAACATTAAATATAAAAGAAAAATAATTTATAGCAATAGACAAGCTTTTAATTTCAGAAATATTTTATTTAGATTTTTGCAAGTTTGTGTATTTTGCAAATACAAAAATTCAGCGAAAATAAAAGAACTAAATAAATTCTTTAGTAATTAATGATGAAAAAAAAAGTTCTGTAATTTCAAGAAAAAATGATTTCTAGATTTCTTATCAAAATTCTAAAATGACATCATATACTAAACTCTTTGGAATAAAACACGGTTGAATAAGTTATGTCTGTAGATTGTAGCGTATATTTTAAAATTCTAAAAACCACACTATATTGGATACGGTGAGCTTTGACTAAAACTACAAAGTTAGTTTTTCTTGGTATACCTTTATAATTTAATTTTTTTAAACATTCTCAATAATATGAACACAACTTACCTTTAAAAATTTAAAAGTTTCAAAACTATTTGTCTAGCTGTAACACTTTAAAACTTTCATAAATTATTGTTAACTTTTATTAAATAATTCATTTTCATGAATTCATGACATTCTTTCTTACAATTTGTGATGTAATATGGGCATTTACTGAATGCCCATATTACATCACGAGTAAGAAAGAATGTCATGAATATTAGTCATGATAATGTAACAACATTTTTGAGCAAATACTCTATTTGAACTTAAAAACACACAGCGTAAATAAAAAAAGCAATGTATTAGCTACCCTATGAGGTGAACTAAGATTAGAAAAAACTTTTTGTATGTCAGCATTTGTCAAGATGTCGAGTTTGAATTAAATTAGTAAATATATTATAAACTGTGAACAACACAAAACATAAACAACACAATACCTATATATTGTATAAATGGCAAACACAGCATTTCGACGAACATATGAATGACGATGTTCAAGACAGGCACGTATTGCAGGCATTAATGGCTCAATTAGCTCTGATTCCTATATTTAAATCATAACAATGTAAGAAAAATAAACAATTACTTATTTATATAAACTTCAAAAAACAAATATATATCTTCTTAGTACAAATAAATTTATAAAATAAAATAAAACTTTTTATTAGTTTTATTATTTATACTTTGACAAAATAATAATAATAATTAGGATATATATTAACCTTCAACTTGCACAAAAATCTTAACGTTGATCCTCGTATAAACTCATTAGGGTGTTCAAGATCCTTTCGGTAAGCATCACAAACTAAAATCATCTCTTGCAATAACTTACCATCACTTGATGTTTTTGGAACTATTTCCCAAAAAATAAGGAGCAATTTTTTAATGGTATGATCTTGCAGCGGAAGCACAAATCTAATAATTGTCATCAATATTGAGGGCATCTTCTCACCATTAAGAAGTTGATACATAACCTTTTTAAGGGCTGTTGTTTTAGCAGGTATGTCGCCACGCTCTAAATAATATAAAGCTACATAAATAAAAATGCATTTTTTGCATGTAAAATAAAAACGCTTTATGATATGGTTAAAGCTTAATAATCGAGTTAAAAGTATATTTTAATAGATTCAAAAAATTGTTTGTTCTTTTTTTTTCTTAATGTCATAGATTATTAGCAGGGTTGTTACGACATGATATGTCTGGCAGATCTGTCGACATATTTTTAGACATATTTTCTGCCGACATAAAATATGTCCCACATATTTTTTATAGACATACTTTGACACAAAATCCATCAAAAACTTTGCACTCGACAAGAACAGTCAAATTCTTCATCAACAGAAGAATCCATACAATTAAATGCGTCATATTCATCAAATACTTCTGAAGAGATAATTCCGATGAACTCAGAAGATGTTGAAGCTGAAAAAGTATGGCGTTTCATTGAATATACTGGAGGAGGAACAAGGCAAGGTATTGTTAATGCGTCTTCAGAATCAGATGAAGATATTCGTCAAATAATTTTAAAATGGGCTCTTAATGAAGCGCAAGTGACATTAGACGTTGAATTCAACATTCTTACTTACTGGAAGAAAAATCAAAAAACAAAATGGGATCAGCTCTATGAAATTTGGCAAGTAGTTTACGGTGCAGCGTTCTTTAGCGTAAAAGTTGAACATGATTTCTCTGGATTCGCTTTGGTTTATAGCCATCTACGTACTCGCATTTCAAATGATTTCTTAAACTCTATCATGGTGGTAAAAAACAATATGGATTTAATTGATAAAATAAAATTTGTTTAAAAAACTTGTTTACTTATTTAAAAAACAATTCTCATTTTCTTTTAGTCAAACAACTGTTTTTCTACAAGGTCTCTTAATTTGCAATAGAATCTTTTGAGATTCAATTTTGTCTCCATAGAATCTTTTGAGATTTCATTTTTCATTATGAAAACTTTTGAGGAATTGTCAATTATTTTATTGTTAAATAAATCATAACTATTATAACTATAAGCATATTATTCGTAATTAGTTATAAATTATTACCAGTTAGTCTTCTTAATATGAATTTAATGAGCTGAATATAATTTTTGCAAAATATTTCAAATTCTTCAGCTTAAACAAATTTAATTTGGCACGAAATTTTTGAAATTATGTGATCCGTTTTTTTCATAGAATCTTTTGAATTCAATTTTTCAAAATAAAATCTTTTTCAGGATCAACTATTAATTAAAAATAACTGAAACAGTTTTTTTTTATTATTATTTTAATCAAAAAAATAATTTTAAGTTTATTCATACCAATAAAAACCACTTTCAGTAATAAAAACTCAGCTTAAGATGGTTTTTACATTCTTATAATGGAAATTGCCAATATTAATCAATACTAATCAATAGGGATGGCACTTTTTTTTTTTTTTTTTTTACTTACTCGAGTAAGTTAATTTTTATCAAAAAGTAAATTACATAAGTAATTTGAAACGCTTTATGTAAATTTACATTTCCGTATAAGTAACATATTTTTTTGATACGACTTTTACTTTTTAAAATAAGATTTTTTACTTTCAAAAAAAAGTTATGTAAAAGAAGATTACATCAAAAAGTAATTTACTTTTACATGTAAAAGTAAGTCACGTGAAAAAGCTATTTTACTTTTACATTTAAAAGTTAATTACTTTTGAAAATTACATTACATAATGTAAAAGTTCCTCAAACTGTAATTTACATTTACCTATAATAGTAACTAATTAAAAAAAAATTATATTATAAAGTAACTTGCGTATGAAAGTAAATTACATAAAAGTAATATGCTACCAAATGTAAATTAAATTTACAAATAAAATAATATTTTTTAAGTAGGAATTTTTTATTTTAAAAGTAATAACAAATCTTTATTAAAAATAAATTAAATCAGAGCTGGAACCAGCTTTTTTTGGTCTTTGAGATAGCTAACTTCCAGACATGGAGCAAACTCCAAACATTTATATGTTTATACTTATGTCAAATAAAGATGCTTTGCAATAAATTGCGATGATTGGAGGCTGGGAACAAAAAAGCCCCAAATTTTGTGTCCCCCCTGCCCCAAACGTGAGAGCAACAAGTTGATGAAATTTTTTTTGTACTGTTTTTAACTAGACTAATATTCATTGATAAATTTTAAATTTCATAGTAAAATATTTTAGCTTTCAAAAATTATGACCATATAAAGTTTAAACCCCCCTCAATTTGAGGGGGTTATAAATTTTATATGGTCATTATTTTTGAACACTGAAAGATAATACTATGAAACTTAAAACTTATCGATGAATATAAGTCTAGTTGAGAACAGTACAAAAAATATTTCATCAACTTGTAGCTCTCATGTTTGGGGCAAAGGGGGCACAAAATATATAAAATGTCAGCTTATGTAATTTAAATTTTATTTTATATAATTTGTTTTAATAAAAATTTGTTATTACTTTTAAAATAAAAAATTCCACAAAATTTGGGGCTTTTTTGTTCCCAGCCTCCAATCATCGCATTTTTTGCAAAGCATCCTTATTCGACATAAGTATAAATATATAAATGTTTGACATTTGCTCCATGTCTGGAGGTTAGCTATCTCAAAGACCAAAAAAAGCTAGTTCTAGCTCTGTACATAAAATAAAATTTAAATTAGATAAGCTTACATTTTATATAAATTGTAAAGTAAATTAGTAAATTAAAAGTAACTTATATAAAGTAAGCAAATAAATTTACTTTATTTTAAGATAACTTTGTTATGATCTTGTATAAAAGAAATGCAAAAAATTAAAACCTTAAGGCAATAACATTTAGTTTGCCGCAACATTCGATTTGCGCGGTTTTAGGTATTTCTTCCCTGTAAAGTTTGAAAATATAAATAATAGGTTTCCACCCATGATTAAAACCCTCTCTAATTCCGGTCCATGATAGTTTTAACTATTATAACCCTTCTCTGAATCAAATCGTCTCAAAAATGTTCACTCTCTGGCCAACCATTCGAAAGGTCTGGAATTTAGACAAAGCTAAAATAAAGTAATTAGCAGAAAGCGCATATACCCATGGGAGACTCAGAAAGGGTAGTTTATTAGAAAAGAAAATAATTGTTAGTCTTTTTTTTAATTTTTTTTGCGTAAATGCATTTATTATTTAAAAACTAAGGAGGGAAAGTTTAAACTTGTCCTGAATTATGAGAGCTATAACACGATGGCCTGAAGATTAAGGAGCACTGAACTTTATTAAGAGGACTCATTATTTTTGTAAAGATTTTTCACCACTTTGATACAAAAAAAGTCCACCTGCTCAGTAATATCCTTTGATTCTAAAAGTCTTATATCTTTATCTGCGTGTAGTATCAGTGGCCTAGCTACCGCAAGGCCAGTATAAGCAAAACTTACGGTCCCACAAGCAACTAATCCAAGAACTGCAAGGTTCAGAAGCTCTAAAATATATTTAAAGAGTTTTTTTTTTTTTTTTTTTAGAAAAGTTCTCGCACCAGAGAAACAGTAATTGGGCACCTTGGCCATGTATGTCTAATAACAAAATACACTTTGCTTGGCCGCTGTGTAATATATCCCGAGCTGTAGCGTAAAAACGATTTATAAGTAGATAAAGAAATAAAAATTGTGGTGATTAGAGCCTGGATACAAAAATGCCCTTAAACATTTACCATCCCTACTACAAATGTGAGGCCAACAAATTATTAATTTTCATTGTTTTTGTTTTCTTACATTAAGTTTACATCCTCGCCAAATAAAGTGGTTGTTTCAATCTTTTTCTAAACATTCTTATGTGATAAGGAAGAACACACTATAGTTTGGTACTTAAGTATGTTTTTGTTTATACCACAATATTGCATAATTTTAAAGAAAATTTAATATGAAATCTTATAAAAACCATTTTGACCAAAAATTAGTGCGTTTACATAATCATATTAATAATACATCTCATAATTTACGAACGTAAATTTTGAGATGTTATATTGATGTAATTATTAAAGACATCATTGTGTTATTGGTTATTTGGTTATCCATAAAATCTTTAAATGAGTTTAATGTGGTTTTTAACAACACATTAAAAGGTTTTTAGAAAACCTCATTTGTACGCAACTATATAACAATATTATTAGTTAAAGAAGAGGCTATTGATTAATTGTAATTGGCTTGTTTATAAAAGGAACCGTCGCATGTACAAATTGTAAAACTTTTTTACATTTTCCTAAACATTCTAATGTAATATAAACAAGAACATACTTGAGTTTGGCACTTAAGTATGTTTTATTTACGAAAAGTATATTTATTAACCAAAATCATTGATTTTTCATAATCATAATATTACATTTCAGAGTTTATGCAAGTAGACATCATTATATTATTGGTTACCATAAAGTCTTTAAATGAGTTTAATATGGTTTTTAACAACACATTTAAAGACCTCATTTGTACGTAGCTATTAATAATACTATTAGTTAAAGATGCAGTTGATTAAGTAACTTTAATAGGTTTGGTAATAAAAGAATACGCCGCATTTTCAAATTATGAAACTTTTTTACATCTCTTTTAATGTGGTATAATACCACGCAATACTTGTATTTAAATCCATTTAAAGTTAAAGAAGGTATTTTGATTAATTTATATTTTCATGGATAAAATTTTTTTAAACCATTTTATTTATATGTTAAAAAAAAAAAATTCAAAATTTCTGTTATTTATGCAATATTTCTTCTGTTTTAGTATGTTATTTTAGAAAAAGATTCACCTTTTTCTAAAAATAACATACTAAAACAGGAGAATTTGGTACTTCAGATACATATATTTTAATTTTTTAGATATATTTTCAAAAAATACTAAACTATAATTGTCAACTAAAATAAGGTTATTAAACTCAAACTTCAGAAAAACAAATGATCATCAATTTTTAATGACAAGTTTTTAATGTCTTAATTATGTACGGATATTTAGAGGCTTGGCAATAGGACTATTTTTGTCTTCTTCTTTTCCCTGCCTTTCTTTTGTAAAATATACTGCCCTGCCGTATATTTTACAAAAGAAAATTAATTATTTGTAATGGCAACTTAAGAAAAATAAAAAATTATAAAAATTAAAAATCCATCACTGTATTAAAGAATGTCTATATATAATTAAAAAAAAAAAAAAAAAAAACCAATGACAAAATTATATTTGAAAAAAAAATTAATTTGATAATTATCAAATCCCATTTAAATCCCCTAAATAATTGGAGAGGTTGCTCAAAATTTATATGTTCATAGTTTTTGAACATTAAGAGATTATTGCATGACATTAGAGACTTGTTAATGAACTTAAATTTAGTTTAAAATGTTAAAAAAATGTATTTATAAATGTTATAAACTCATCACTCTCACACCAATGGCATAAAAGGGAAGTCAACATTTTTAAGGGTTTATTTTTAGCAGACTCCGATTATTGCAATACTTTTGAAAAGCTTTACATAAACATTACAAAAAGTTACAAAATCGTTACAAAAAGTTAAGTTCTCAAACAAAAACAAAAAGCTTGCTACAGGCCTGATTTTAAATATGTGATTGGAATCTGGTTGTTTAAATATTGTGATTTGCACTTTTGTTATTTTTTTTTATAAATTTAAAGTAAAAAAAGTAACAAAAATTTACTGAAAAAAAAAAGAATTTGATGTTATTTCATCTGTATGATAAAATAACATCAAGACAATTTTCTTCACAATCGAACATATAATTTTAAACTTGAAAGTGTGCTTTTTTGAACCATCCTACTAAATACGCTTTATTAAATAAATTAAAATAAGCAGTTTTTGGGGTTATAAAAAGTTTAAATTTTTTTTCAAGTTAAATACTTTTACATTTATACTTTTTTAACTTTAATTTTTTTTTTCAAATTAATCTTGATGTTATTTACATCAGTTGTTTGAAAGTTTTTTTTTGAAAGACTGTCTGGTTTAATGTTCTTGCTTTGGAAATGGCTCTACATTTTGCATTTTTTTTCTAAGTTTTGTATTTTGGCTTCCTTTATTCACCGTGGTTGTTAAAAGCCAATCTAACCAAAAAAAGCTATTTCTGGAAATGACCAACTTGAATAATTGTTAGATAATAGAATAATAAAGGAATAATTGTTTTCTGGAATGGACTAATTGAATTTTGTTCATTCCAGACAACAGTTTTATGAACAGCTATTAACATTCCGAATAGGGATGAGGGGGTATCCCCACCCCAAAGCTATTATATATGCATTTGAGTTAGCACATTTGTACATTTAGTTGGCAAGTTTTGAAATATTATTGGCAAATATTAAATATCGAGGACCCTTTTTTTTGTGCGCTTGTGTGTCTCTAGTTAACAAAAAACACATACGAACCCCCTCCTCAATCAAAGACCTCTTCGGGACGGCTCTGACAACAACCACGCTGAATAAGAGAAGTGAAAAGCAGCAGCATAACTACAAATATGCCCGGCTCATTTACGGTAAATTTTTATCAGGGCCACTAACTTATTTCCTCCCGAAAAAAAATTAGTACTGAAACAAATAAATCAAAAAAATATTTTCAAAGCTTTTATGCAAAAAATCTTTCTTTCTAAAAAGTTATAAACCCCAACTTTAAAGAAAAATAAAATATTAGAGAAAAAAAAGTAAGGGTACGACCTTCTTGCCCAGGAAACAAATTTAACATGCACGTTTTTTCACAAATTATGCCCCCTTTCCCCCATCTTTCCCCAACAAACTTTCATTATGGCCATTAACCTAATCTGCTAAACAAACAAAAAGAAATAAAAAATCAATGATTATTTAGCAGCCCCAATTAGTACTCATGCGACAGGGAGCCTGTCTCTATACTACTAGTATAGGCTATATTTGCCCCTAATTATAATAAAACTACCCTTATACGTGAAAAAAAAAGCAGGCATTTGAATACGCTACTTATCTCAAAATTTATGTTAAATCAACATGAAATGAGAAAGAGAAAGTAAATAATATAACTTACTTTTTACTTACTTACCAAGTAAAGTATAAAATTTCAAAGAAAAAAATTACTTTTATTTGTAAAAGTAAATAACAATTTTTTTCAAATTGCTTTTGTGTAAGCTGTTTTTGCCTATTACTTGCTTTTCACATAAAAGTAATTTGTTGTTACGATGTAGTTTTATTTTATTTTGTAAAGTAAGTGTTATGTCTTTTAAATATTATATTTACGTAAGTTTATTTCAAAAATAAAATTTTTTACATTTAAAAAGTAAATTACATTTCGATGTAAATTTTTTACGTAATTATGACCAAAATTACTTTTTAAAGTAGTTTACTTTACATAACTTACCATTAAAAATAAGTTACATTTACAAGTAAAACTAAAAATGTAAATAACTTTTACTTAAAGTAAATTACTTTCAAAAAGTAAAAGTAAATTACTTTTTCAAGTAACTGTTACTCATTAAAAAAACTTAACTTAAGTAATTAAGTTTTACGCGTTATATAATTTATGTAAAAAAAGACGAATTACTTTTGAAAGTAAGTAAATTATATATTTTTATATGAGTTATGTAAAATAATTTACGCGTAAGAGTAATTTGCGTTTTTACATCAAAATAAGTAAAAGTACCATCCCTACTAATCAATACTATCAAATACTATCAAATAATGCGTCAATACTAGTTAATATTAGTCAATACTATCAAACGATACATCGCTAAAAAGGGCAGAAAAAGACCTTTATAAAACAACTGATGTTTGCTTATAGGGATTAAAATAAAAGTTTTATCAAGCAAAAAAGCAACAAATTTGTTAGACTATTTTCACTTTACTCTTTAAATTAAGCTGAAATGCCCAATAAATTTGTTAGATAGATTTTTTCTTCAAGAATATCAAACAGCAAATATGTCAGACATAAAATGTTAAAATATGTCTGTAGAAAATGTCTGACATATTTTATATCAGTAGAAAATAATTCAGACATAAAGTTATGTCAAAATATGTCGACAGAAAATATATCTGACATATTTTATGTCAGCAGAAAATAATTCAGACATAAAATTATGTCAAAATGTGTCCATAGAAAATGTCTGACATATTTTATGTCAGCAGAAAATAATTCAGACATAATTATGTTAAAATATGTCGATAGAAAATATGTGGGACATATTTTATGTCAGCAGAAAATGTCTCAGACATATTTGACAGATAACAACCCTGATTATTAGATCAATTTTTTATTAAAAAATAACATAATCATCAACAAACCAATTGTCTAAATTAAACATGCCACCATGATTTGTTGAAACTTGAACAATTTAAAGTTAAATTTCTCAAAAAATACTTAATCAATTCTTGCATTTTTTTTAAATCATGCATGCATTATTAGTTTAAATGATGCATGCATAATTAGTTTTTCATCAGATGTAAACATAGTTTTGTTTACATCTAATGTGCTTTTGGAATGTTGAGTAAATAGTCTGAAACTTAACAACAAATTTTTTTAATGATTTTGCGCTTTTTCTTTGAACTTTCTTTAGAGTTGATTTTGTGAAAATGCCTTTTTATTATTGCAAAAAGTCAATGTAAAAAGGTGCTGTCTGATGCTAAGCTCCATTATTCCAAATTTACTAAATCTTGTATCTTATCTTATATCTTATCTCAGAAGTTATGTTATAAAGACTTTTGAAAAATCTCAAACATTAGTTCTAGTTTATGGATCTTATTACCTTTCCCAAAGATAAAACAGAACTATTTGGAAAAAGCTTTTCCTCTGATTCAACTCTTAAATCTAATGGCCATACTTTTCCTACGATTCCAGTTAAACAGGTTAACCTATTTTTAGATATCCAAATCACTCCAACATCCATTGCTTAAGTATTTTCTCAATAAAACTCTTCTATGGATTGTGGTCCAAACAACATTCCTGTCATCTGAAGAGCATTCTCCAGAACTTGCTTCAGATTGAACCTTGTTTTCCTACCAACTGGGAAATGGCATATGTAGTTCCAATTTTTAAAAACTCTGGAGAACACTCTGACCACATAAACTAATGCCAAGTCTACTCTACTCTAATTAGCAAGGTCTTGAAATCTTTAATCAACAATTTTCTAATTTCAAATTTCCTATCTTGAATCTAATAACTTTGACTCTCTAACAGTCAAGATTTTGATACAGATTTATTACTTATACAGAATAATTAATTTTGATAGATTTCGATTTGATTTTCGATAGATTTCTTGTTTAACAGCTGACTTGCTAAGTGCTGTGACTAAAAGACTTGATTGTGCATAAGTTGGAGGCAACAAGGCAAAGACTATTGCTTTTGACATATCAAAAGCTTTCAATGAAGTTTAGCATGTCAATAAAGTTTTTCAACAAGATTTCAATTTTCAATTTGCATTGGTTTGTCTTCTCCATTAGCTAGCTTCATATGGTGTATCTTGAAAAAGGTTTGAGACTGTTAAATTGTTTCTTTCTAAATGTAGTATTAAAGTCATCCTCAGGCCAACACTCTTCTTATTTCCAGTAACTTTTGGGGTACCTCAAAGTTCTTTGGTCATGTATTGTTTCTTAACTAAACTAATGATCATCATGACCATCTTACATCTAAAGTGACTCTATTTGTTTGCGACTCAACTTTATACTCCTGACTTGACAAAAAGTCATCTTTTTTTAATCGCTTAGAATAGGTGGCCGATCTTAAATCTGATCTTCTTCTGTAACAGTTCAGAACTTGCAGTGTCTTGTGAATTTTAACTCCAACAAAACTCAGTTACTAACAGTAAACAAATATTGCAATACTGTCGACATTCCTATATTGATAAATGAGTTTGATGTTATCTCTAAGAATTTATGTATATTCCTTTGAATGCTCTTTTAAGATCACTAAATGATAATCTAAATGTGCAAAATTACGACAAAATTAGAAAAAAAAATTTTTATGGTTTTTTTACTTACGCGCCATTACGCATATGCAAATGGCGCATAAGTAAAAAAAAGATGTTACATAATAACAGTAATAAGGTATAGCTGTAACAACTGGTGTTAACAATTGTGAAGTGCAATAACAGAAGATATTGCACTGTAAAAGCTCAGTTTTTTTTTCTTATGCTTTAACAAATAGTTTCTGCAAAATTCAGATTTGTCTAGTTTATTTTTGAAGTTATTTGTTGAAGCAGCTTCTGCTATTTCAGATGGTAAGTTATTTATATGCACTTGATTTTGGAAAAAGTGATATCTGAAGGTATTTCTGCAAAAGGTTTTTTATCATGCCAATGTTGAATAAGATCTCCAAATAGTCTACGTTCTTCTAGTGTCTTTAATTGCCTAATATTTAACCTAGCTTCATAAGATAATTTTTTAATTGTAGGTGCTAGTTTGGTTGCTCTTTTTTAGATCATCTCAATTTTGTCTATGTCTTGTTGTAGGAATGGAGACCATGTCTGGACTGCAAACTCAAGATGTGGACATATGAATGTTGTATAGAGCTTTTTTACTATGTTGACGTGAAAAAGAAATCATTAAAAAAAAAAAAACATAATAAAAAAGCTATTATTTAGAAAATTTCTCATAACAAACAATAATAAAAATAATTACCAAATTTAAAAAAAATAAAAATTATTTGCCAAAAAAAAGTAAACGTTAAATTTTATTTTATATTATCACCACTTTTGATATTTTATTTTTTTGTTTGCTTGTTCATTTTGTTATAATGATTAATTTTATCAATCATTATAACAAAACTTTATTATGACAAAAAGTTTGTTATGTTATAATGATTGATTTTATAATTTTTATAAAAAGTTAAATTCCCTGTACACATGTTATAAATTATAACACTGCTTGTTATGTACGCTTTATAATAGCATAGGTATAATTTTGCTGTCATAACGCAAATAAAAAAAGCAACAGTATATAACAGCTTATAGTAATATTTTTAGTTCGTTAATTACTTTTTAAAAGTAAAAAATTATTTTTATTTGCAAAGACGCAATTTTTAAAAATAATGAAAAAAAACAACATTTTAATTCATTCATACAAATATTGAGAAACAAATATTATTGAAAACCATGCCCTGATTAAACCCTGACCCTAAGAGTTAGGATCAGGGTTTGGTTAGGGTATAAGTTTCAGTAAAACAAACTTTATGGCTAGGTTTAGGGTATGGTTATCAATAATACTAGTTATGGGTAAAACTTAAGACTCGTTTTATATGGACTTACTTAAGGGGTTGTCTAAGATACATGTCCTCCAATTTAAAAATGCTTGAAGATAATAAAAAAAAATTATTATTATCAAAATAGGTTTTTCTATGATTAGCAAGTTTAAAACATTTTTGGCAAATAACAATACATTAAGGAATAAAATCTTCTATGGTGGGTTTAAGAAATTTTTTAAAACCCACCATGTCTATAAAAACTTACTTCTTTTTTGCTTTTATAGCACTTAAAAAGAAAAATGTCTCATAATAGATCTCTTTCATAATATGAAGGAGACATGAATCATATGTATATATGGGTGAATATTTAAAGGAAAAGCTCAGATTTTAGCTTAAAATTTGATTAAGCTTTTGCTTACCAAGATCTTCTTTGAGTTTTGCTTCTGTGACAGGTTCATTTTCAATTGGATAATTAATTAATGTGTAACAAGGGAGCTCAGCAATAGATGTCATCTTTGGGTTTATAGCAATGTTAAAAAGTTATACTTTGATTTATGATAAACACTTTATACTTTTCTATGTTGACGTGCAGTTCACCCAAGTAATCTATTAAACTAAAAAAACTTAAAAAATTGTCGGAAGGATTTTTAATTTTCTCATGAATTTTCTATTTACAACATTGTATAGAGAAAATTCATTTTGTATTATGTTAACACCATATAAAATCATCCGGCTAAATCATACTCTGATTAAGTTAGCAAATTAGCACTGTTTTTTTGGTTAACTTCGGCAAAAAACTTTGCTTAAACTAAAACTTTTGTTTCAAATCGCACATTAGTGCATAAAACATTTTCTCAGGTAACTTCGATTGGATCAAGCAATTAATTTCTATAAATAAATAAAATTATAAACATATAAATAAAATAATAAAGTAAGAATAGAATAATAAATAATAAGATAAATCGATTAAATTCTATTTATTTAGATAAAATGTCGAAGGTTGCTAAAATAAAAAAATAAAAAGCTTAGAACAAGAACTATAACTAAAAAAAAACATTTTTTTCGTAAATGATTTTTTTAAGATAGTTGTTAGTATCATTTTTATAGAAAAAATGCACTTAAGAGTATTTTTAGGTTTTTCAAAAGTCATATTTAATAATAAGTGAACATATAAACATTTTGACTAAATTCTCTGGAAAAAAATAATGGAACACATAACATAATTAATATATTAAGAAGACTTATGGTAGAATTAATATTTTGTGTGTCCTCCTATATCTTTTATAATAGCATTTAAACGTTTTGGCATAGACACTGATTTTTTTGTAATATCAGAACTTATTTCATCCCAAGCCTTTGTAACAGCAGTTTCTGATTCTTTCCTTCACTTTAAGTGACGAGTACCTATTTGTTTATCTAAAATCGACCATAAATTTTCGTTAGGAATAATATCTGGACTTTGTGCAGGCCATTCAAGAACGTTTATGGATTTGGTTTGTAAAAATTCTGTTTGTTTTTTTTACTTATGTTTCGGATCATTGTCATGTCGAAATATAAAATTTCTGCCTTATTTTAATTTACGCGCTAATGAAGTCAAATTACGGGTGACATAGTGTCGAAAAATAAACTTCAGAATAGTGTCCAATATATTAAAAAGCTTAATGTTGCAAAAAGAAGGAGTAGTGTCGCAAATGAATTTAATGAATAGTGTTGAAAACAAAAAAAGGAATAGTGTTGCAAACAGTAAAAGCGGAATAAAGTTGCCGATAGTTAATTTCAGCAATTTTTTTACTTATCTTTATAGCATATGGGTTTTACAGAAAAAAAAGAAAGAAACAAAGAATAACGAGAATAAAGATTGCTGCCAATCCTTTCTTTGCGGCAGCAGGCTTAAGATAGTTGGTGTATGTACTGAAGCCTCCAGCAGCAGGCTATAGATTTATGGCATCAGACATGTTATCTAAACACACATTTATAGTTATCACTATTTTTTTATTTTTGTTACTATTTATTAAACTCCTTTAGAATATTATTCCTTTTTTCTATTTTAGACACTATTCATTAAATTCATTTGCGACATTATTCCTTATTTTGTTATAAGACAATCAATAATGCGACAGTTTGCGACACTATTCCTTTTTTACATTTTCGACCATCAAGTTTGTGACAATAAAAATTTGTGACACTATTCCGCCACACCCAAAGTATTCAAAATATCAATGTACATATCCGAATTCATTGTATCTTTGATAAATTTAAAATTTCCAACACCATTCCATGGCATACAGCCCGATACCATTTTACCACTTCCGTGTTTTACGGCTCCTTGCATGCAACTTAAACAGTATGCTTCACCATTTTTTCTTCTAACACTTTGTTTACCATTAGAATGTACCAAATTAAATTTGGATTCATCCAACCACAGTATTTTTTCCAATTGAAATTGGCTCATTAACACGAGTTTTAGCAAATAATGATTGTGTTTTTTTTTAATGTTGCTGTGTCAAAAATGTTTTTTTACTCGAAATCTTTTATCGGTTATTATGAGTTTTAATCAACTGAACTCTCTTTCAGCTGTAGCATTACTTACAACCCGTAAAGCAAACAATATTGGCGAAATCTTCCTGCTCCTTAATAAGAAAAAACCCAAATTTTTCTCAGCAATAAAATCAATCCCTTTAGATTCTAACTTTTTCCCAGCCTTATTGCTGCTGAATTCCTTACCTGGAGTGTTGAAATATTTGTGTATTTCGTACGACATTTGCGTCTCCTAAAACAAAAGGTCCTCAATTTCTAAGATATTTTAGGAGTTTCAGATTATTTTTTTTTGGGGGGGAAGGGGGATGCATCTCCCCATCCCCCTAGATCCGTCACTGAACTATATACCTAATATTGTATGCCCCAAGGTTTGTTAGTACACCCCCACTTGGTAGTTCGCAGTATAAGCATTTCAAAGCTTACATATTTGTACACTTACTGAAGAAGCATAGGAAAGCTGAAGCAAAGATTTAAACAACTTCAAAGAATACTTTTAACTAAAAATTTTCTGAAAGAATCAGAACCTGGACTTAATTCTGTATAGTTCAAAACTAATAATCAGCTAACTGAGAAATAGAAAGCAAATTTTAACTGCACTATAACTAAAATTTGAGACAATTTGTCATGCGCTATCTAATATTTATTTGAGCTATATGGTGCTTCAATCAAGTTTCCATTGATTGCTTGTTCTCTAATGTCCTTGTTCAAATTTTATATGTAATTCAATTACTTGCAATGGTACCTCAGGAGCGGATCCAGGCTGTAGCAAGTGTAGCAAATGCTACAGTCAGTTTTTTTCTCTTTCTTTTTTTTTTTTTTTTACATACATTTTTTTTTTTCATGCAAAAGAGAAAAACAATTTAAATAAGATATGCAGGTTACAAGTAATCAAAAAGCGGCGCACAGTGGGCCGGATATTAGACATATGGTGGACAAAATTATTTTGAACTTTTTTTTTTTTTTACTAAAACCCTTTATATGTCCAAAGAATCCCTTTTTATTAAAATATACTTACTTTTATCGTAAATTTTAGTTAAATAGTTGCCAATACTAAAAGTTATTTAACAAACTTTTATAAAACTTTAAAAACGCGGATTTAAATTTTTTTAATTTCAAATCATATAACTTCCTAAAGTCGTGGAACTGAACAACACTCTTCTGGTGGAATAAACTTAAAATAAAAATTGATGCAACAAACTTTAAAAATAAAAATGCGCACTTACTTCGGAAAAAATGAAAATTTATCACCAGATTTGAAACTCTATTATCGATATTATTATATAATAGATTTGAAATATATAAATAAATATATAGGAATAAATAAAAAATATAAATAAGTATATAGATTTAATATCATCTATTTGAATGTTCTTGGCAAACATTAAATGAAGAGGTTTTATAATTATAAAGACTAAATTAAATAGCACCGTCTGTTGGTTTATTTATTTAACCTATTATGAAAATGGTGAAATTTGTTTATGTTTATGAAAAATGGTGAAATGTGTTTATTGCTATTCTACGAGTTATTTATCATTGAAGAAGTCAAACGGTTTAAATACGTTTTAAAAAATTTAAAGATTTCCCAGAGACAAAGAGAATAAAACACGTTGGATAGAACGTTTACCTAATGCGAGTTTTAAAACGTCTAGCAACACTTTATTATATGATCTGATAGACATCAAAACTTCAAAAAGGTTAAACTAAAATGCACAATTTTCCTCTCAGATAGATTTTTAGTTTATTCTAAAATTGCAAGGAACCTTCTACTACTTTTTTTTAATTTGGAAATTTCTACTAAGAAATCACTACTATTATTCTCTGTGACAAGGTGTATGTTACAAAAATGTTATTGTATCAGGAAGTTGCTGTTTTTGGAAAACCAATGATATAAATTCTCTTTCGAAAATGATAATAATATAGATATAAATCAATGTAAATCAGTATTATTAGACGATTCCCATAGGAATTGTCTAATAAAACTGTATCAAAGGAACTTTCTACTCCTTTTTTTTTAATTTCTACTAAGAACTATTGTTCCCTTTGACAAGGTGTATGTTACGAAAATATTATTGTATAAAGAAGTTGCTGTTTTGGGAAAACCATTGATATAAATTCTCTTTCGAAAAGTATTTTAGATGTTATGATAGGAGTTATATGTTTGATGGTCCTAAATTTCTTATGAAAATGCTGTGAAAACCTGTAAACATATAAATTTTATGTGATCAAATTTGTTTAACTTTGATATCAGTAAAAAGTCAAATAGCAAAGCAAAGGCAATTAAATGTGATAAAAATCTAACTTTAACATTTAATGAAAAACCTTGGTTAACTACAGATAGAACTCTTTTGTTGTTTGACTTTTGTCCACGTTATCAAAAACATACAAAATAATGGGCTCAAAAAGCAAAACCTTTTTTTTCTGATAATACTTACAATGTTCTTCTTAATCAACCTAAAACTTATTAATCAACCTACTATCTCAAGCATTAACAAGACTGGTGATTTTATTAAACTTGCTTTCACATAATGGAAAACTTTTAATCTAAAAAGTGTGGGCATATATTTTAGGTTCAATAATGATCAAAAGCTTCCTCAGAGATGTAAATGATAAACAAAGGAAGTTTGTTTTGAATTTTGGCGATACAGCATTATGCATGAAAAAATCAGAAAATAGGCATAAAATATCAACGCATGTCACAAGACATTTTGCAAATTATTCACGTAAAGAAATAATCTAGCTGATTAAAATGCTATTAAGAGAAACACTTTTGTTACAAATATGTTACGTTAAACAGAATTTAGAAATTTAAGAAAAGTATCGTTAGACATATTTTTTAAGTGTTCTTCGAAACCAAAGAAGTCTTTTGTTTACATTAATATGTATTTTGAAATTATGATTTGCTTAATGAATATGAAATTTTACCAGTATAATATATTATTTTTTTAAACTTTGGTCAATATCTAAAATCATTTGAAATAGGTGGATTAAAATGTCCTTTTGTCAATACTGTTCAATGGCTTTTCTTCAATTTGATTAAAGATAAAGTTTATTTGACTTCCATATTCAATACTTTTATGCTTTAATGCATTACTTAATTGAAATTGAGTGTTATCGTCACAATACACTTTCCTATATTCATTTATAAAAAACTGAAAACTTTCTACACCCAAATCAAACAAAGAACTATGTTGTTTTAAACAAAAAACGACCATATTAAGTTTGTCTTGTTAGGTTGACATTCATTGACACTTTTGTTTTTATTATTTGCTGACATTTGTTGATTATATCGTTTTTAATTGTAATATGCCTGGAGTTTGCTATTTTGGGATTTTAAAAGCATTCTTTATTTATTTAAACAATATATTTTTATTGAAACGTTTATTTACTATTTTTTATATGATTTGAAACCTGTTTCTTTTTTTCATTATGACAAAAAGTTTATTGTAATGAAGTAATGAAGTATATTATTAAAAATATGAAAATATTTATAAATTGTTTTTATAAATTTATATAAATCGTTGAAGTGTCTATTTTAATTTTCAGATATTTTACAAGGTAAGCCATTAAATAAAGTATGGTTTTAAAACAAATTTTGATTAAATAAAAAAATTGAATTTTGAACAAATTTTGATTAAATTTGTCGTTTTCATTTTCAAATATCAACCTCCAATTTTTTCGCAGACCAAAACATTTTAACAACCACTATTTTGTTAATTTAAATATTTAGATAAATTTATATTATAATGTTTTGTGTATTATTTGGCATAAATGCATTGACTGGCAGTAGGAATACTAAGAACTAAATTTAAATACATTGACCGAGGATAAGGGTTCGTTTAGGGTTTTAGTCATGATTAAAAGTCATAAAAAACAAGTAAACTATCATTTCGTTAAAAAGTATTCATTTTAGCTAAATAGTTTTAACGTCGCGTAAATCAGGTAACGTTCTTCCGCTCTAAACGGGCGAAAGAAGAAAGCAGTGGTAGGGGACCTCATGTATCACTTCGAGCCACTGTACAAGGCTGGCGCAAATGGTGTGTGATTCCCTCCCCCCACCCCATATCAATGAATTTTATTTTATTATGTCTGCAAATTTAGCTCTTTTAAACCAGCAAATCGGCATATGTAGATCATATAGTACAGTCGGCAAACTTGGACTTTTCGTACTGTCGGCAAATGGGAAAAGAGAAGACCTTTTTGGCATTTTTGCTACAGTCAATAAAAATCCTGGATCCGCCCCTGGGTACCTAATTATTCATAGCAATTACCTGTTTTTACATTAACGTTATTTAAATAGTTTTTTAATTGTGTTATTTAAAATCAAAAGTCAGCATCCACAACCTACTGAAAACCCTTACGATTTGCATACAAAAAGGAGTCCAAGTAACCTGAGCTTGAGAAAGATCAGAACAATAAAAGTCAAATAGAAAGATTGGGTATAATTTTATTAGCCGTTTGCGGATCTCCTATTAAAGTGAATTGTATTATTGAACTTGCAATGATTGATGGGAACTTTTAAACATATTCTGAAACAACATACTCATCCCAATTTTTTTCAGTGTCTCTCCAAAAATAAAAATAGTCCGTAGACGTATATGAGTAATGCAGATTATACTTACCAGAGATGCAAAGGTAAAGATCAAAACTTTTGGGCTCAAGACCAAGACAAAAACTTGAGATTCCGAAATCAATACAAACCCAAGACCAAAAATTTGAAAGTTTTTACAAAACCAAGGTCAAGATTTAAGTTCTTAAAAGTCTAACACAATAATGCTTATTGTTAGGCCATTATTTGATGTATAATTTTGTCATTTTTTTACATTAAACATGTATGATATAATTATGTGTAGTGCACTGTTGCCGTCTACAAAAAATATCTTTAATAATAACAGAAAACAAATTCGCTTTGTTAAAAACAAAATTAACCAATGAAAAATGATGCAAAACCATCATAGCATTGTGAAAATAAAAATAGCACACAAATAGTTATGAATTTTGTTAGGTAAAAGTGGATTCTGACCCACAGTGGATCGATTAAAGCTTAATTATGATTTAATCTATATTAATATATAGATTTCAAATATGGATTTATCAGCCCATCAAACCTGTGTTTTAATGAAGAAGATGAAAAACCAAATTCTTCTTTGAGCCCTTGATTGTTTTTATAACTTCTCTTTTTTTATGTAAGTATTTCTTTGTAGTTTTATTTTTTTTATGAGCACCATATAATATATATCTATATATATGTCAAAACCATTTGTATATATAAATGGTTTTGAAAATGCTTTTATTAATCTTTTTCAACCAATATTTATGCGGCTTTTTGTCTTACAAGCAATTAATTAAGGCCCCAGTACTTGGTGAAAATACAGCGGTTTTCATAAATTTAGACGCACTCATTTTTTTTTACATATATGTAAGAAAATACTTAAAATAAAAATAAAAGTGCTACCGCTATGTTTGATATATAACTTAATAGAGTGAAACTCTATTATAGAGGACCTAATTTTTTTTACAGGATGTTTATTACTCATTCTATACCAATTAACACAAAAAAGTTAATTGATAAGCTTGATTTTATTTTATTCATAAATTTAGAAGCACAATCAAAAAAGTTTTATATCTTGTTAATTGATAGTTAATTAGTAGTTTCCCCTTCCCCCATATTTCTCATTAATATGCCTAAATTAATTGATTTTGTCAAAAATCTTATATAAAATGACTTACCTGGAATTAGTTAATCATTATTTAATAAATAAACAAAAGTTAAGTTTTGCACTAAAAAGACGCAAAAAATGGCTCACATCAAAGAAGGAACCAAAAGTAATAGAGAAATCGCCGGGTTAAATTCAAATTCAAATTAATTCAAATTAATTCAAATTCAAATTAAATGTATTCTGAAATAGATTTTACATTTCATGGAATATTTACATATAGTACAAGTACTAATTTTAAGTAAACACCATAATAAGAAACTAAAACACCAACCTAAAAAACAAAAAACACAAAAAAACACAAAAAAACACACACACAAAAAAAACAAAACACAAAAAACACACACACATAAACAAAATAAAAAAAACAAACTAAAACAGTACAATACTTAAACGAAAAACTTTTGGAATAATAATTAAGTAAGAAGTTTGATAATTTAGGACATAATTCAAATTTCTTTTATACATATAATTAAAATATAGCAAAAAAAGAGAAGTAGATTATAATAATATACAGTAACAACATTGTAAATAATGTAGTAATATAAGTATCGGTAATAATAATAGGCAATAATAATAAAAACTCCAGTTATTGGTAATAATAATCAAAATAATAATAATTCAAATGATAAAGATAACAATTCTATTAATAATAATAATAACAATAATAATAATAATAATAATAATAATAATAATAATAATAATAATAATAATAATAATAATAATAATAATAATAATAATAATAATAATAATAACAATAATAATAATAATAATAATAATAATAACAATAATAACAATGATAACAATAATATTAATAGTAATAATAACAACAATAGCAACAATAATAATAATAACAATATTAAAAAATAGCAATATTTATAATGATGAGAGTTGGAAATAGAATAATGATATTAATTTGAGAAAAAGTTAAGAAAGAGCAAGTATTAGTAGTAATAAATCAGCATTGATATGAAGAAAGTAGTAGAGAAGAATTTTAGAAAAGATCAATTATTAGCAGTTATAGACCAGCATTGAAGTGAATAAGGTTAAGATGGATAGTAGATAGTTAGCAGTAGAGTAGCATAGAAATTAGGAAGAATACTTGTTTAATAAAAAATTAAATACATTGTTTTTGAATTTGGAAAATGTAGGGAGAGATTTTAACTGTGAGGGGAGACTATTCCATGTGCATATGCTCTGATATTTAATCGATTCATGTCCATAACAGTTCTATGTTTTGGTATAGATAATTTGAAGCTTTTACCTGATCGAAGTTGGTAACGAGTATTTTTTTTATAAGTAAAAAAATCAGTAAATGGAGGAGGTAAGGTTTTATGTTGCTGTTTCCAAACAAATAAACAGTTGGAGTGTTGAATAAGGTCTTTTAACTTAAGTATCTTTGATATGTAGTAGAGAATATTTGGGTCAGAGTTAAAATGCTGAAAATAGATTATTTTTAGGGCTTTATTTTTGAGGTGAGATAATCTTTTAAGTGTTAGAGATAGGGTTTGTCCCCATATTTGACAAGCGTATCTAAGATGAGACTCAAAAACCACATGATATATGTTAAGAAGCGTTTCAAGATTAAGATAATGTCGAACTTTGGCCAACATACCGTTGGACCTGCTTAGTTTCAGTGCTAAGTCTTAAAGATGGGATACAAAACTGAAATTAAAAAAACCAAGATACTTGAAAAAATTCACAGTATCTATTTTTTGACCACTTAATCTGAAATTCAGGTGCTTTTTAATTTTTGTTTGTCTTGATTTAAAGATAATAATTTCAGTTTTTTTGGAATTAAGTGATAATTTATTAGATAGAAGCCACTGGAGTAGATTCGCTAAGTCATGGTTTATATTTTTGTTTATCTTTTTAAGTGATTTGTTTATTAAAAGCAGATTGGTGTTATCAGCAAAGTGGTAAGCAGTGGAAAACTTCAGAGAGGTATTAAGTTCATTAATAAAGAGAAGGAAAAGTAATGGTCCTAATACAGAGCCTTGTGGGACACCATTTATTGATTTTATTAATTCAGATTCTATCCCATTAATAGAAACAATTTGTGTTCTATTTTGAAGATAAGAAGAAAACCATTGGAGTGTTGTGCCTCTAATACCATAGTACTCCAACTTTCTGATAAGAATGGAATGATCAACTGTATCAAAGGCTTTCTGGAGATCAACAAAAACACCACATGCAAACAATTTATTGTCCAAAGCTGTTCTAATTTTTTCAGTTATATCAATTAGTGCATGAGTTGTTGAATGATTGTTTCTAAACCCATACTGATTTTTATAAAGACACTTGAATTTCTCCAGAAAGTTGTAGAGTCTATTGTGCATAGCTTTCTCAAATAGTTTGCTTATATTTGAGAGAAGAGAGATTGGGCGATAATTAGAGTAATCCAGTAGAGAACCTTTTTTATGTATTGGTGTCACTTTAGCTATCTTAAGGAGATCTGGGAAAATTCCATTTCTAAATGAGTTATTCATAATTATGGATAGTGGCTTTGAGATTATGTTTGGAATAAGCTTAAGAATAAATGTGGGAAGGCTGTTTGGGCCCAGACTTTTTTTGTTTTGAAGTTTTATAATGAGACTCGATACCTCAACTTCAGTCACTGGGTTAAAGAAAAAAGAACTTTCATTAGGATTTTTTAGAAAGTCTCTAAAATCATATTTAGGGATAATTTTTTTGTTTATTAGATTCTCTTGGATAGTAGCAAAGTAATTGTTAAAAATATTAGCAATTGTGGTTGGATCAGAGATGACTTTATCATTTATTTTGAGGTTGAAAAAGTTATTGTATATAGTAGGTCTGATGTTGATAATTTCTTTTATTCCTTTCCAAGTTCTCTTAATGCTGTTTAGGTTGTTGTTGAAAAAGGAAATGTAATACATTAATTGGAGTTTCTGAGAAAAGCGTTCGGACAACGAAGCAAAACTTTCTTCACACTGGTGGTGCCAGCGAGAAAACGAGGCCAGGTAGACCTTTGTCAATCACCAAAAAGGATGGTAGTGCCCATTTAAGAGCTGTCAGAGCTAATCCAAGAATTAGTAACAAAGAATTGACCACAGCATTCAATACAACGCGAAATACATCTATTTCTCAAAGCACAGTTCGCCGCATACTTATCAAATACAAGATTGGAGTCTACTCTGCTTTGAAGAAACCGCTACTGCATCCATATGATAAAAGGAGACTAAATGGAGTTGTACCTAAATAATATTTAGCATTTGTATTTTTTTTTAAATTGTGTCTGTATTTATCTAATAAATAGAAAAAAAACTAAACCGAAATCCTTTTTTGTTATTGTTTTATCGTTATAAAACTAAAAATTTCTATTCTCAAATACGAGTGCGTCTAAATTTATGAAAACCACTGTATTTATATACATATTTATTTCAGTTTTTTTTTTTTTTACCGTTACTCTTTTTTAAAATAGGCTCATGAAAGCAGCTTCCCTGAATTGAAGATCTTGGAGCAACGTAACTCTACTAAATAAACAAACAACGTAACGTACTAAATAAAAAAACAACGTAACTCTACTAAATAATTTTGAATGTAGGGAATACGGATTTGTCCCTAGTATCATATAATAATCTATTTAAACCGGAAAATCGGCTAAAAGTAGATTTACACTGTTTTTGTACTCAGATCTTAAAATGGTCGCCTATAAAAAATTAGCTACCATACCTTTAAGGAAAAAAGTAATACATATGATGAACGCAAGCATAAAAATTGCGTCTCAAATTATCCGATTTAAGACCTTTTTTATCGTTTTTTGTTCGAATGCAATTTAAAAATTTTTTATTTACCGTACATTATTATTTTTAAAAAGCTAGATAAGGTCTTTAGCTTAAAAATCTTAAAACTATCCCTAACCGAATAAAAAACAATAATTTCACAGAAACTTCCCATGATTTTCAGGCTATCGCATAAATCAGCATTTTTATTTATTAAAAACGAGAACTATTATAGCTACCAAACGCTGAAACAATTTTTTTTCCCAGTTTGAATATTTATAACATAAAAATATATTAAACCCTTTTTAATTATGTACAATACAAAAAAACTGCAGATAAATAAGTCAGGGCTTCCAAAGAATCATTTTTTCAGCTATCTGCGCGGCTTTTCTAACTGCGGCGCTGTCGTAGTCACTCTTCAGACTAGAAACGTAGTCTACAGATTCCAATAGTTCTTTACGGCCTTATAATTAGAAAAAAATAAACTTGACTTGTGAATTATTAAACAGAAAAAATTTAATTCTAATTTAATAAAATCGTTTTATTTCTAGAAAAATTACCTTGCGGAGCCTCCGATAGATTAGAAATTAATTTTAAAGCATTCAATCTAATCTCCACATTAAGATCTAATAACAGTTGAAGAACAGTAGGTATGGCATTAAATTTTAAAGTTTCGTGCTTTCCCCGTGTGGTGATTGTAATCCTACATAATAACAACACTTCCAAAACACTTGTTTCTTGTTAAGAATTAAACTTTTTATAAAGCTATGATTACTTACGCACTTAGGGCAGCACAGCCCTGGGCCCGAACTGAAACCTCTTCATCCTTAAGCAACTTGACTAATAATGGTATACATCCTTCATCGCAGGCTTGGTTTTTTCCATTTGTAGTCAAGCTAAAAAATATGTGAAATCATTTACAAGATGAAAACTACAAATAATAAAAATAAAAGTCAAAATAAAAAATCTTACGAAAGTTCTTTTATAGCCATAGCTGCATAAGTTCTGATGGAAAAATTGAAATGCGAAAGCAATGACTTGCAAACAAGCATCGCGTTTGAATGAAGAGCTTCGACAAAGTTAACACGCATACAATGATTGAGTGTAAGGAGAATAATTATCTATTAGATAAAATAGGGCTTTGAGGTTATTCTTAATATAAGTCTAAGAGTGTTACTCCATAACACTCTTAGACTTATACCAAGAAGTTTATTGGTTGGAGTTTAAACTAAAAGCAATCCTATTAGTAATATTTCGACACAACTTGAAGTACCACTTAAACAAATAGTTACAGCACTTAAGGTTGGTGTTTATTAAAACTTCTTTTAAAATATCCGGTGCCGGGTACTGCAACAAAATGGCCAATTCCGGGTATCCAAGAAAACAGCCTAATTGCCGGGTCTCTGGTAAAAATCGTTCATAAACCAAAAATGAACTATTTTACAATATAATAATGGTACATTAAAATTAAAATATATTATTTAAGAACATATTAAATAACAAAATAAAATGTTACATTAAATAAAAACATCTTTTGGGTAGTTTCTGAATATGAATATCTGTCAAGATAATAGTAAAAATACAGAACACCAAATTCATAAGTGAAAAAATCACTTACAAATAACAAAAAAAGATTTACCTAATTTAAACGATGAAAGAAAATGCTGAAGATTTAAACCAATATAAACCAAAAATCCAGACCTTTATTTCGTCTGTATCTGTTTCTAGATTAGCAATTAACATTGGCATTAGACCACACTCAACCACTGATTCAGTTCCTGAAAAATGCAGTGTTGAAGAAACAGAAATATTTGTAGTAATAATTAAGCTTTAATAACATAAATCTTATTATAAATATTTTATTATTTTAATAAAATAGATCTTATAATAAATATTTTAATATCATAAATATTCATAGTAATAATTAAGCTTATATTTTAACAACTTAAATCTGAAATACCTGGGGCTCCTAATGCCAACCTTTCAATTGTATGATAAACATTCAGTCGTGTAGTGTAACACTCATCATTAAACTAAATAAAAATAACAAAACAATAGATATTTAGATTCATTTGATATATAGATATATATCAAAGATATTCTGTAAACAGATATGTATAAATATACAGAATAAATGTAAAGTAATCAATTTACATAATATATTTATATTCTGTAAGTTAAATTCTTTTCATTTAAAAACATCCTAGAATATTGCATAATCAAAAACACAACTGCTGAAAAAAAAACGCTCATATTTATTTCTAAAAGTACATAAAGTACTAATGTGTACTCTTAAGTATATGAATGTTTATTAGTTATATTATTTTTCACCTCATTACCCCCCCTCCTCCCTCTTTATTGGTTTTCTAGACATGTAAAATGGTTTCACAATTTTTTTCAATGGTTTCACAAGAATTTTAAACATTTTTGTAAATCTTTTATAATAAAATTATGAATTTACATTTATATTGCTTTTTGTTTAAACGTTTTGAAAAAGTTAAGAAAAAAAAAAAGGAAAAAAATTACCAATAAAGACAAGGGATTAATAACATTCTGTTCAATTATGACTTGTCGACCAATAGCATGCCCTACATATAAAGAAGGATCTAACACAGTGATGCAATCATACAAAACACATCAAAATTATAAAATATAATTAAAGATTACCAGATATGAGTAAGAAAGCTTCTGATGTTTTCATTCTTACAGTGATATCAACATCACATAATAGTACCAATAAAGTTGGAATAACAGCTGAATACAAAAATCATTAAACAAATAGAAAGACAAAAATATCAATAATCTTGAACTACTAAAAAAAAAAACATACAGCAAGTAATAGCTTGTTGAATGTATTCAGGATTGTGTAATAAATCACACAATGACATCAATGCACACTGCTTTATTGTCAAATCATCACCACATAGCTGTTCATTCTTAAAGTAAAAGAAACATAAAAAAAAAAAAAAAAAAAAAGGTTAATAATTAATAAACAAACAAAAAATAAAAAACTAAGAATTCGCACACAAAAGACTTACAAGTTTTGGAAGTGCTCTATCTTGAAATGCAATATGCGCTTTTGTAGGATCTATATTCGGAGGTAAGCAAGCAGAAATAACAGTGGTTGCCATTATGATATTTTTTTATCTATCTGCACACTAGTCTTGAACACCATAATAAACTTATTTATAAAATTATATTTATTTATATCATATATAAATACTTGTATATAAATATAAAAGTAATCTAATCAAATTAAACTAACACCAACAATAAAAAATAATATTGTAACGTGAGAGATTTATATATTTAAAAAAGTTTTTAAACAAAAAATAATATTGTAACGTGAGAAATTTAAATATTTAAAAAAAGGTTTTTAAACAATCAATTTGTTATTTTTGTAGTAAAAAATCAATACTTTATTATTTTGTTTTTAAACCCTTTCTTTGGGCTTTATAAAATTTAATAAAAAACTGGAATCAATATTTTAAATCAAATTTCTTCAGTTATTATGTGACCTTTATGACTTTGATCATCATTATATCTCTGATCAAGTTTTAACAATATTATAATTTTTTAGATATGTGTTAAAAATATTAAAATATGTACAAAAAGTGTTTCGAAAATATATAGATAATTTTTTTAATATATTTTTTACTTTTTTAATATATAAATTTGACTTTGTGTTTAATGCAAAGAACACAGTAAAAATAAAAATGTTATACTTTATTGTATAAACCATTTGTTTATAAAAATATACTTATTAAATATCACAAATATTTTTAAACTAAACATGTTACAATTCAAATTCATAATGGCTGTCTAACATATTTAATAAAAAATAATTTTATTGAATTATTTCAGCTTAAAAATGTCATAAGAAATGATGTCATAATGATCCATTTATTCAAAATCTAAAGTCTTGTAAAATATAAAAAATCAATGTCATACTTTAGAAATAGTCCAGCCAGGCTTCTTTAGTAAAACTGAAACACATGTTTGAAATACATGAACTACCAAGAGCATATCTTCCATCAAATCAGCAAGTAATGATACCAGGTTTCATCTTAATGATGGCAAAACAATATGAGAACACTAGTATTTTGAAAAATACTAGTAGATTCTGCAAAACTTGTTCTAGTATAGCCATTTTCTATGACAAAGGGGTAATTATATAGTGCGCTTTGTAAGTACAAGGTACAGAGATTGAATCTACCACACACCTAAAAGTACTGCACAAAACCTTTTTTTTCTAAACAGGGTCCTTGTTTGTTGAAAAAAAAAAATCAGATTTGGAAGATTTAAGGTTGAGAAAGGGCTACAACAACAACTAGGAAAATATGAGATAATAAAACTTGTTATTAAAAATACTAAAATAAGAGGTAAAATGATATAAAGATGATAAAAAATAACTAAAACAAAACTCATTTATAAAAATGATAAAGGGCGATACCATCTAAACATAGAAGATAAAGGGTGATACCATCTAAACATAGCCTAACACAGGAAACACTGAGACAACTCCTTCAGATAGAGAACAAATTAATAGTAAAAATCAAGAAATCATCTCACAAATAAAATTGATAATAGAAAACACAACATATTTAGTTAGGATGACAAAATGTTAGTCTAAAAACTAAAAAATCTTGGTTTAGCATGTTAAAAAAATGTTGGTTTAAACCAAATTTATATTAAATGCGCAACACTTAATAAGTTTAAACAGACCACTATGTTTAAAAAAATAACAATATCTTTAATTTATTTAAAATAAATGCACTTAAATAAAAGTTATAAACTTTGGAAAACTAATGTTTTTATTAGAAAACAAAATTCTCTACTGACTTGGCTATTACCTTACTTATTCTTCAACAAAAAGCTGTAAGAAATTCTGTGTAAGTATCTGTGTAAGAAAATACTGATAAATAAGATATTATGGAAGAGTTAAAACATTTCTTTCAACAGGATGCCCTTTCTGGTGTTACCCTGTTTTGCAGAATATTTTTATTGTGTTACTACCACTCGGGGCATCCAATATTTGTACAATTCTTCTCACCTGCAATTCTATTAGGGTTCAACATCAGGAGGTTCATTTTCTTAAGTAAATAGCTGAGAAGGCTTATCTGTGTAAGAAAATCTTACATAATTGACGATAAAAGCAACCTTTAAAACATAAATTTTGGATTTGTAGTAAAAAACTTTGAAAATATAACTAATATGAAATCGAATGCAATAAGTAGTGTAATCTGAGGCTTACAATAGCAAAGACTTACAATAAAAGGTATAGACTAGGTAAGACTAGTAAAAACTAGTAAAAGGTATAGACTAAACAAAAAAGACTTAGCAAAGCCTTATTTTTATTATGGCTTTTAACAGATCTTTGCCTGGAAAGTTGATTTCTGTTTAGAAACTTTGGATTTTAATTTTACCCAACAGTTTTTATGGGGTTAAAATTTGATTAATTACCTATCAACAGGAAAAAAATTTCAATCTTATTTTTTTTGAACCATTCTTTTTGCAATTCTTACCTTTTGCAAGTTGCCCTGTCATGTGTTTAAATATCAGTTTTTAATTGAGAACCGATTAGGCGCATTTTTCTTCAAAATTTTTAAACATTTTTCAGCTTTGACAGTCACACCTTGTGGTAATATTAGTAAGCCAGCAAAATAAATTATATAAAAATGTAGTTAAAATTATATTAAATATAATATAAAAAAATAATATTAAACTATAAAAAAATATTGTCAATAAAATGTATATATATTTGTATAATAATTGAAATAGGAAGTTGTTTTGGGAAGATTATAAAATTTTAAAAGAGATTATAAAATTTTAGAATATATGATGCACCAAATTAAAGACTTTGTAAGGATGTAATCACACTAAAAATAATAAATGTCACAAACCTCTAAATTTATTCTGTGCTACGATGTACATTAATTTATAAAATTATAAATAAAAAATAAAGTGAAATTTCATTACAAATAAAATACAAGCATATACTCAATAGAATATTTTATTAATAACATAAAATAGAAAAAGAAGCGTTTTTAAAATAAAAAAAAAAATGGATTGCATTAACTCATGCTAATAAAAAAAAATCCTTCAAAATATTTTTTAATGTCATTTGAAATTTAAAATTAAAACTAAAAAGAATTAAAAAAAAATAAAAACACAAACATTTATCAAGCCAATGTTTTTATTCATTTCCTGACATTAAAATCATTTTCAAAACCATACTGGCTCATAACTTTGGTCGTCTGGTTATCCACTCGTTGGAGCTCTATATTAAAAAAATTCAACAGTTCAATAGTTACATAAAAAGGTATTTGACCTTTTTTTGATTAACTAAACTCAACAATTCTCTTGAACAAATGTCACACCACAAGTCAAACTCAAGTCTGACCTACTTCTTTCTTAAGTTGCTTTTAAAGTCAAAATCTCAACAAAAAAGTCTGTACTATCTTTCTTAAGTCGCTTTTTATGTCAAACTATATTTCAAATGACCAGCTTGAGTAATCAGTATTAAAAATACTATTCTCAATTCGTAGTTCTAATGCTGTAAACTGAATCCTAAAAATGTTAGAAGGTTTTAGTAGGGTGAGAATATTCTGCTATAAAAATTTCAAGTAATTCTTGAAGTATTTGCTGAAACATCAAGGTTTTGGTTAAATAAGAAAAAAAACTCTCTTTCTAACCACTCATGTGAATATACAGTAATGTTTTTCCTATGACATTTAGTTGCAAGTTGCTTTCAATGTTCTTGTATCTTATAAAAAGTGAGTATTGTACCCCCAAAATGATTCATTAATAATATGAAATCAGTAATAAAGGTAAAAAGATAAGCTAATTTTTATAATAAAAATTAAGATTTTCTAAACAAAAAATTATTTTATTTATTTACAAAAAACAACAAATCATTTTGAAATTTCATTACATTATCTTTATAACAATCTTTCATAAATATGTTTACAATGACATAATTTATGGTAAATAACAACATATAAATATACTAAGGTATTGTATATTTATATATTAATTAAAGAGTTAAATGAGGACTTTTAGATAATCTTATTCTTGTCAGAAAAAAACCCACATAGAAGCCAAAAGTAAACAAAAGATAACACAAGATGGAGAAATTAATAAAAAAATAGCACAACACAAATTTCTCCAAACATCTATCAATTACTAAATAATCATTTAACTTTTATTTGTATGTCATTCAGCTGTCACTTTAAATCAGAATCATAAATTCTATACAAGAAAATATGCACAATAGGGTTGGGAATTTTTTACATTATTTTTTTTTGGAAATCAATTTGCCTATTAATATAAAAAGTATTTTAAGAATAATTTTAACTGATTCAAAAACCCACTGCGCTAACTCTTTATTTTGAAATGCTTAAGTTTTTCAAAAATAATTTGTTGGGACAGATTCAAATTTTTTGTTTCTTTAAAGGAATGACCTTTATAAACTAAATTATTAATTTAAAAAATAAATTCAAAAGTTTACATAGGATTGACAATACCTTACAAACTACATATAAAGATCTATGTAGTTTAGGGTAAAGATATTACTGTAAAATTTTAAATTTTTAGTCATAAACTTTGAAAATTGCATCATGGAAGTAAATATAGATCAAATACTAAATTATTTTATTGCACATAGGCAGATCAAAGTTTATTACAGTACCTCAGAAATTTAGCCTCTGAGTTAGTAAGGTTTCTTTAAAGAAATATTTTAACTATCCTAAGCAACCTTTTGCAATTTTATTTATGTAATCGGTTTCTAAAGGACAATTGTTCCAAATATCACTGTTTCTTTCCAAACACTTAAGACGATTTCTGATTAATGCCAATTTTAAGTTTGTTATATTGTTAATATTTCGTTTGCAAAAGAACCATGACTTGGCCTAGGAATCTACAATAAAATTGCATAAAGATTTAGCATAGATCATCCAGACCTTATTTAAAAATCTGGAAAATTGTTTGGGTAAAATATCCGGAAAAAATCTAAAATATATTTTTCTCTTAATTTTACTTTTAGCTAAATTGTTTCCAATTTGTTTCCAATTTGTTGTTGTTTCAACTGTTTCCAATTTGTTTTCAAACTTTTCTTAGTTTTGTATGAGTGATGAATAAAAAAGAAGTATATTACAAAAATATACACCTAAACTTGTATGTATGGAAAACGTTTTGGATATCTGGAAAAACTAAAAGTTGACAAAAATATTAGGATTTCTGGAAATATCCAGAAAAATATAATCCCTGTTTAGACTTGCTTGAAATGCAAACACTACAACTACGAAAGTGTAAGATCCACATTTCCTCAGAAAAATCAGTATAAGACAGAATCAAGCTTATTACAGATCTGCTAATTGAGTACAGATTTGATAATCATTGCTTTACAAATTATTGAATATCCTTCATTTTCAGCTATTTGTGCTACCATATTAGCAGAATTCTTTGTACATTTTGATGGGATAGTGTCACATGTACTATTGTTTTTTGAAATTTCACTTCTAGAACTGTCTGTATCATCAAATAATTGACTTTTTTTTTAAAGTTCTTTTATTTTTGGTGACAGGTCTTGTGAATAGGTTGTTATAGGCTCTGTTAAAATGCTGCATTGATCTTTACACCCACAGGAAGAATTCTGAATTTCATAAAAGAGTTTGTCTTTAAATTTATCAATTAAATTCCCATACAAACAAAATCTAGGCTTTAAAATATCAGAAAGGCGATCAATTTCTCTAAATAAATTATTCTCTGGTATCTTATATATCTATAGTTTAAATTAAAATATATACTAGTCAAATAATATGAATTATTTAAACAGTTTTTTTTTAAATTTTGACAAAACTTTAAAACCAAATTGTGCAGAGGGTATTTTTTTGAATTTTTTTACTTTATTTTATATTTTCATGAGTTTAGATCATTACTCCACTAATAGCCATAAATTCATCACTTTAAAAATTCCTACTCCTAATGCACAACCATAAAATAACTTAAAACCTGTATACCAAATAAAAAAGAATAAATAAAAAATTGTAAAAAAAGACAATCTACTAAGACAACCTCTAAAAAAAATTTGACTCAAAATTTGTTCAATATTTATTTATGATAAATAAATTCAAAAACACCATTTATGGAAAAACTATAATAAATCTAACCTTGTTCGGTACTTGGTGTGGATGATTAGAAAAATAAACCCAAATATTAAACAAAGTGTACCAACCACAATGTAAACAATACCTAGAAAATTATTTTTTCCACCAGCCCATGATGATTGGCTTATTATAAAGCGTTTTTTACCTCCAAAACTAGAAACTGGGTAATCTAAAATTTTATTAATAAATAATAAAAAAATATCATTAATGCATAAAAAATTTTATCATTTAAAAAAACTATCAAAATTTCTTGCAATATAAAAATTAGATTTGATAGATTAAAAATCCTGAGAACCAGGTATGCAACATTAATTATATATACAAGCTTCACCAAAAATAAGCAAAGGCAAAAACGCCTGTCTTACAGTTTTTTGCATGGTCAATAGGTAATTGCAAGAGCTTGTTAATTACTTCATTAAAACTTTTCAATAAAACACTATTATCAATGATTCAAGATAACATAACAGGCCTTGTTGTGAGATTTCGTGGCATAACACAAAAGCATTGCATATGTAAATGTAACTTAATTCAGCTTACATATTTATATAAACTAAATTGCTCCATTAGCATATTTTAAAGTGTTGCATTATAAATAAATTTTAATTTCTAGCCAGGTTAAAAATCATTTAAACAATAGAAAACAAAAATAAATAACAAAAACGTTTTTCATTTTTTATTTTTTTGCTATTTTTATTTTAATTATTTTATTTAGAATTGAAATAAAATGTTTTTTTTTGCCAAGTTTTTCTAAATTATTTAATCTAGTATTTATTCAAAGCACGCTTTTTGCTATTTATTATTTTAATTTAAATAGCAAAAAAAGATGAATTTTTAAAATCATGCATGCCAACCTAAAATTGACCATCTGGTCAGCACTATTTCGTGCACTGGCATTGAATTTTAAACAGAGAAAATTGTTTGCAGGGGCTATTATAGACCTTTTTTGACAGCGTTGAACAGATTTGGGCAAAATTTGGGTGCCGCCTGAATTCAGACATTAAGGACCTTTTTTATTTTAACTGCAAATATTGTTTTTTTTGAAAAAAAATACCTATATACAGCAATGGTCCTGCAAAATTTCCGTATGGTAGGCGCCGGCAAGGGGATACCACTGTCCAAATTATTTTCCTAGGATAGTGCCTGGCTTAGGTATTGTAAATTTTCTAGTAGAGTAGGTTGCCAATTAAAACAACATTAAAAAAAAAGTTTACTATGACACTGAATTTTGAAAAGGTTACTAAAATTATATTTATAAAAATGTTTATATTTATTACTACAAAGTAATTCAATATCATTGTCAGATGCATGTAAAATTTGGTCGTCTCTCCTGAAGGGTGAAGACCTAAAGCAATTTTATATTGAAATTAAATAAAAATTTGATGAAGCTATGGAACCCTTTCATTTTTTGGCAAATTTGACTGATATTAAATTTCGAGGTATGGCTACCTAAAAACTAGAATTAAAATTATATTATTTCAACTTTAAAAAGTACTGTGTTAAAACAAGTTAACTAAATAAATATTTATCTAGTTAATATAATAAATATTTAGGATTTACATTTCTCATTTATAAAATATAAAACAGGAATATATTTTTAACTTGAAGAAATTTTTAAGGATTGAACAAGCTGCTTTAGAAACTTGGATAAATGTGAGTTTCCACTCATCCATTTTTCTACAGGAATTGGAAAGGAAAGGGAAAAATAATCATGAGTATGTGTAGTTTTTCTTCAGACAAATCAAAACTTATACTACGCATGCTCATGTGAATAATTTTTTCTTTTTCATGTTCCCGTAGAAAAAACAAATAAGTGGAAACTTACCTTAAGAGTATTGACATAATGAATACTATGATTTCAGGATAGTTTACTAGATCACAACTATTTTGCCACAGCACATTTTTAACGATAACTTTATTTCTACCATTTTAAATTGAAGATGGTGGGGGTATATAGCAGATATAAAGCAAAGGTAACATCAAAAATCTTAACCATTACCAGAAGAATTTAAAAAAATTTTTCAATATTTTAATGGTTGTTCTGTAAGCACTAAAGTGTATATTTTACTTATGGTATTGTGTGGAGCAATCTAAGCAGGGCTGGATTTACACCCTTGGGGCCTTAGGCTGAATCAATTTTCAGGGTCTTTAAAAATATTGTTGTTTAACAATCATTACAATCATGAAAGAAAAAAAGCATGGGACCCTTAGCTGCAGCCTAGTTAGCCTTTAAGTAAATCTGGCCCTGATTCTTTGAAATAGGTTAGGAAACAATAAAGCTGAAAAGTTTGTTCGGATATACAGGAAGCAGAACTTAATTGATAAACAAAGAAAAATCTTTTGAAATTAAAAAAAATATAGTTTGTAAACTTTATTGATTTCTATTTTCTTCATAGACAATAAACTAATTTCCGTCAATAATGTTTTCTGCATTTCCCAACCAGCTATTTAAAATGATTAATTAGAAGGATTTCAAACTAATGTGCATGCATATATATATATTTATATTTATATATATATATATGTATATACATATATATATATATATATATATATATATATATATATATATATATATATATATATATATATATATATATATATATATATATATATATATATATATATATATATACAACCCGTAGATGTTGTCCGAAAGTTTTTTCCATATTTTGTTGACAAAAAGTAAAAATTAAAATGCAAGACCGGAATTATTTTTTTTATTAATTGAGAGACTGCCTGCCCCAACCAAACCCTCAGTCGATGTAGCAACACTCCCTTGCGGGTCAGGCTAAAAGATAGTAGATGTAGCAGCACTCCCTTGCGGGTCAGGCTATTTGTCAGTCGATGTAGCAGCACTCCCTTGCGAGTCAGGCTATAAGATAGTCGATGTAGCAACACTCCGCGCATGATTTACAGTAAAAAAAAAATAAATAAAAACATTTTATTAAAAAAATTAAAAATAAAAACATTTAAAAAAATAAAATAAAAATAAAAACATTGTTTATATTGTTAAAAACATTCAGAATGTTTTTAAAACATTCTGGTCAATTAAATTTGCGTTTTTGTGGTTTTTTTAAAAAATGATTTATTTGTAATTAAATTAATGGTTTTTACTTTCGTCCAACACGCAAATGTTGGACGAAAGTCAAAAGTAATTAAAAGTGAAATATGTGTTGGCGTAAGAATCACTTTTTTCCTTCCGCTCTTCCCAAAGACAACAAACTATAGATCTATATATATATATATATATATATATATATATATATATATATATATATATATATATATATATATATATATATATATATATAATTTGCATGCATATATATATATATATATATATATATAAATATATATATATATATGTGTATGTGTATATATATATATGCACACATACATTGTACATACCGTATATAGTTTATATAAGCATATTTACACAACAAGTGGCAACTTAAATGGAAGATTGCAGAAAGGTTATTCCATCTATTAGAGATTTAAGTCACAGTTTCCAATTTGCCTTATTAGTGGAAATGTTCAATGCAATGAAAATATTAAAAATTTATCAAAATAAAAAGAACCAATTGACCTTTAAATTTGTCAGAAATCAGAAATAGTATATTATTGGTTTTTTACAATCTAGAAATGAACACTCCCTCCCCTTGCATGCTTTTGGGTAACCCTCTTATATATACTTAATAAATAATTTATGGATGCTCCCTTACCTAAAAACTCTTTAAATCTAATTTTGGTTTTAATAAAATATATTATTAAAAGAAAGCGTTACTTCATTGTTATAGTTATAAGAATATTTTTCTCATAACTATTATTAACCTCAACAAAATTTAACTTAATTCTGGATTCAGAGGCATTTAACCAAAAAACTCAAACTAAACCAATCAAAGAAATAAGAAAAAAATCTTCATTTCGAAAAAAATTTTTTTCTTTTCTTTTAAATTTTAGATATATATTCATATATACAAATAAAAGCGTTTTTTTTTTAATTGCAAAAAATCTTTTTTGTTTATGAAATACTTTTATAAAAAATGGTAAAACACTTTTATATGTGAATTATTTTATTTAGAATTTAAATAAAATGTTTATTTATCTGTTTTTATTTTAACTATCTTATTTAGAATTTAAATAAAACTTTCATTTTACCAATCTTTATGTAATTATTTTATTAAGAATCTAAATAATTTTGTTTTTTTAATTCTTTTTTAGAATTTAAACAAAACATTTGTTTTGCTGTTTTATTTATTTTTAATAATTTCATCTAGTATTTATTTAAGCATGCTTTTCGCTGTTTTTATTTTAATTTAAATAACAACAAAAGATGAAATTTTTAAATCACGCATGCTACCCTAAAAAAGACTACCCAGTCAGCGCGTTTTTGTATATATATACCCTATAGTGTATATAGATATATATTTGGCACAATGTATATAAAAAAAACAACCCCAAACTCCTAGCCAATGTAGTGGTACTCCCTTTGATTACTTGCTGAGTCTCATATTATGAAAAAAAATGTTCTTCAATTTTTGAGTCTCCAGAGTTTTATAGATTTTAGAAACTTTTATTTGAATTTAAGTTATACAATATTTTATTCAAATTTAAATAAATAATACAAACCATACAAATACAATATAGCATATTACTACAAAATATGAATACAAATACACAACTGACCCTAACTCTGAACTTTATTGATCTAACTATGTGACACACTAAAAAGTTTGTGAAAGGACTACCTTATTAAATAAATTAACTCATAATCATAAATTTTTAAACAGACTTTAAGTAGCAGTTATACCATTAGTATTTAAAAAAGTTATGTGACTATGAAAATAGCCTTTTATGTTCAACAAACAAATTATGGGTTTTGCAAGTTTTATTTCTCATTTTGTTTTTCAGTAATGTTTTTGGCATAAGAAAATAAACAAACTTTTACAAACATTGTAAGTAAGTGCTCTAACAAATTCTTTCTAACTTTACTTGATTCTGGATCATTGCAAACTTGTTTAGTAAGAGAAAGTACAATATAATTTATCTACATTGTTTGTATTTCACAGTTCCCTCAATAAATAATATTTACAAGAATCTGAGCATTATCTTCCGTAACCCTACAACACAGTAAAATAAAAACACACATATGACAATCTCTAAAAAATTTATTCAATAAGATGGTGTAAACTTTTTCTCTCTACATCAGTAAATTCTTGAACTTTATTTACAGATACACTAACGTTTGTTTAAAACTCTGAAATAGTGTTTGAGTCACATTTCAGTGAGTATTACTTAAAGTTATATTGCTGAAGTGTAAAGCAAGCAGATTTTTGCTTAACAATCCATAATACTTTTAATTAAAAAAAGCACAACTGAATTTAAATTTTTGAAAGTGAAGTTAAAAATGTATATATACAACCCTCAGAAATAGGAAAAATGAGGTTGGCAGTAAACTGCCGTATAAATTGGCAATAAATAAAACATTGATTTGAGGTCGGCAATTTTTTGCCACCCTCAAACACTTTTAGGTCGGCATTGCTGAATGCTAACCATAATTCCGAGGGTTATATATATATATATATATATATATATATATATATATATATATATATATATATATATATATATATATATATAATATATATACACACACACACACATACACACACACAGTGTGGGACACAAAATAGTAAAATTTTTTTTTCAAGACCGACTTTGTTTCTTTGGTCACAAATATATGCCCTGTCTTCAGAATGGACCTTAAATATAATTTTTAAGTAATAATCAACTATTTCATTTTGATTGAAGTGAAATCAAAGTATAATAAAAAATTCTTAGTACAGTAATTGCAGATTAAAACAAAAAATCGCAAAAAAAAAAAAAAATCACTTTTTTTTGTCCCACACTCTGTGTGTATATATATATATATATATATATATATATATATATATATATATATATATATATATATATATATATATATATATATGTATGTAAAATACCCTGTTAATATAGTTTTACCTTTTTAATTTGTTTACCTTGTTAATAATATTTTTTTACCTACAGCCTACAGGATTGTTACCTACAGGATTGTTTGAAAAGAAAGATTCAGCTAAACAAGTCACTAATTGAAAAAGATATTAAAATAAATAAACTAAAAAAAATACTTACTATAATTAATAGTAAGTTTATAGTCTCCATAGGGAAGTCCATCTTTAAAACCAGTAACAAGTGGGCTTTCTCGGTCTAATATTCTGTATAACTTACGAAATGTGGGAAATGCTGCAACACGCATCCAAACAATGAAATCTTGATTCAAAAAACCATTATTCGCTGTATCATTGAGATCAAGTTGACTAGCATTTTGAAACCAATATAATGGTTTTTTATACTTGTTTAACTCCTGGACTCCTTGAGACGGATTTTTAAATTTAACGGTTCTATCACTTTTCCATGCAATATTTTTATAAGTCATAGGAACTGTCTTTTGATTATTATATTCAAGCGTAAACTTATCTATAAAAATTTTTTTTTTAATATTTAAAAAGAGGAAACAAATTATTATACAAGAAAACAAAATTAAAACTAGATTCAACAAATAAAAATTACTTTATAAAAAATACCATTAAACATGCTGTTTGCAATGGCGCCACAGGGAGCATAAACTATTCCATTTGAACTACCAAATGGATCACAATTGGAATTGACAGATGAGGATACCTCACCATGTAATTGACTATCATCACGTGAACGAACATAACGTCTGTGATTCTAATTACAAGATTATTTAAAAGTTTTGATTTTATTTATTTATTTAATTAAAAAGGTCTTACCTTAAAATATAAAAACGAGGTCTATGTTTTAAGGTAAGACCTTTGTTTCAAATTTTTTTTTGCCAACCAGATGCGGACCTCTAAAAGATTGAGGTCTATGAGATTGACCTTTAAAAAAGTCAACAAATTATTGTCGATTTCATTTTTCCTAACTCCAAGGGTTGTATTAGGGTCCCTAATATAAATAAAAAATGTTCAAGGGTCTTGAAGCACCCCTAAAAATATTATTAATTCAAAAAACTCAGTGTTAGTTAATTCAAATTCAGTGTTATTTTATTATATAGAATATATTTAGACAAGGTCTAAATGTATTCTATATAATTTTAAAAAATTGCTGTTTTTTTTTTGCACCCTAATATATATATATATATATATATATATATATATATATATATATATATATATATATATATATATATATATATATATATATATATATATATATATACATATATACATACACACACACACACACGCACACACACACTAGATGACCGGTAATATTTCAATAAAATAATTTATTCTAAAAAATTGCTTTAAGAGCATAAAAAATTAACAAGTCCACCTTTTCTAAATACGTTGAGATTATATATAAGAGATTTATAAAAGAGTTTTTTTCTTCTGCTAAACACATATCTTCCACTTAGTTTCAGGTAGTTCCAGGTAGTTTAGTGCGCTGTCATCAGTGTTGTTTCAGGGATTTATGTCTTCACTTAATGTAATAAATTTTGAAATTTTTCAATCAAGTTGTATATATTTATAGGGAAAAAATATATATAGCAAAAAAGACTTCTAATAGTTAAAATAAAACTTCAAAGTTTTTTCATATTATACATATATTATACATGATTGTTCCATATATATCACCTGCCAACTTTACGTAAACTATAGACGTATACACTTATGACGTTCTCCAAAACTGCAGTAAACTATTTTGTCCCGAATCATGTTATGGCTTTTTTTATGCTAAGGATATTTTTATTGTTGTTTGAAATAACCAGGTCAATCAAAAATAAAAATCATACAAACCATGCATCAAACATCAATACCATTTTGTAAACGTCATGGTCATTTTTCAAGCACCATTGCCATTGGTGTTTGAAAAATATTCAAAAATTATTGTTGATAAAGTAAATACCTTTGATTTTATATTTGTTAACATTTAATTTTATTAATTATTATTTACATGTGTAGTAATAAAGCATAGTAAGCCAAAAGTTCGGAGTTCAATACCATGTCCTGGTGGTACCATACTCAACTTATTTGTCCATGTAGCAGCGATCTTGCTTCCTTTTGTTTTTTAAGTTTTAAAATAAAAGAGAGAGTTAATAGAGGGTTGTAAAAAAACTAGAACTATTTTTTAACAGTCTTGTTTTGCAACTTGTTTGTCCATGCAGTCTTTTTTTGCAACTTGTTTGTTTAAGCAGCAGCCTTGTTTTGCAACTTGTTTGTTTATGCAATAGTCTTGCTTTGCAAGGTTTTAAAATTAAAGGCTTGAGGCTGTAAAAGGCTGTTAAAAAACTACAATTTTTTTAAATTTTATATCTATATATATATCTATATATATCTATATATATATCTATATATTTACCTGATAGAAGTTTGAAAGCCCATAGTAAAAGAAAACATCCCCTTTCCAACTTGTGTTTAGGTTTATGGACAATTCACATTTACAGTTGGTGCTTTTACCTTGCTTAAACATAGGTTCAAGGTTAGCCTCACAGTTTTGGCAGTTGGTATACTCAATTATCATTTCCTGTATCTGTAAAAAGAAAAGTACCTGTAAATCATAATTAAAAATAATAATTCTCGAAAGTTAAAAAAAATAACTCTTAAAAACTAAAAAAAATAACTTTCAAAGAAATTTTTATTTAGAAAATGTGAAATTCCATATCAAATTATGTTGAGAAGAGTCATTTTACAACACTAACTGTACATATGAATATAAAAACTTTATTTATATTCAAATGTACAATTTGAATGTATATATGCTATATTTATAACATATAATTTTTTTTTACATTCGGCATTCGCATTCTAAGCAACAGTCCAGTTATATTTAAAGACAAAAATTGACCTTTTTAATTAGATTTTATGCATTTAAATTTATGATTAAATAACTTGATAATTTATTCAAGCGCATTTTATTCCTAAGAGTTTTAGTACATGACATCATTGATTTTTTGCTTGTTTGCGTAAAAGATCAATTATGTAAACAAAAAAAAGTCAATGACATTATGTACTAAAACTCTTAGGAATAAAACGCGCTTGAATTTTCAAGTCTGTGAATTGCGGGCTTATATTAAGCTGATTTTTAGGCCTAAAATAAAATGGAAAAGACGAACTTTAACTAAAATAAAAAAGTTAGTTTTCTTAGTATTCATTTTTTTTTGTTTTGTTTTAATCAAAAAAAAATTAGCCAAACATTTTTTTTATCATTCTCTTTAATATGAACACAACATGTCTCGGAGGTTTGGGATCGCTTTAATATTTTAAATTCAAAGAAAATTAGTGTTCATTATTTTAACAATTTAGTCATTACTAATATATTTTTCTTGTAATAAGACAATGAACATTGATTTGAGTGAATTGAAAAAATTGAAAAGACAACAACAAAATTTTTTTCTAACAATCAAACAAAAAGTTCACTTTCACCTTTTTACTTTTTCAACGTTTATACCTTGTACTTTTATAACTTGCAATATCTTATGTGACATATATTATAATAAAGTCAATTATAATTATCTTAATTTTAAAGAGCATTAATTGGCAATAACAAGGCTCATTATACAAATGATAATTATTCAATATTCTTTTTGCCATAAGTAATTTTTATCTTATCTTTTAAACAAAGATTTGGTTCTCACCTAAAAACAATGATTTTTTACGGTTTTTTGTTTTGATAATTTTATTTAGAACTTATTATGCTCAACTTTTTTTCACTCTGCTAGACTCAGAACGTATTATAAAGAAAGTAAAATAAAAATTCATCTTTTAAACTGTAGAAATTTCTTTTTCTTTTTTCGTTTTTTTTTGTTGTTGTTTTTGTCACTCAAAGCTCACTTAATTGTTTTTAAAATTATTATTGTTTTTTAAAACAAGACTAATGTAATTATACAAATTTAATATTATTTAATTCAATAATAAAGTAAAAGCACTTATAAGTCTTGTTAAAAAGCAGTACACAAAAAGTGTTGAAACAAAATTTGTGCTTTCCGAAATTACAACAATTTTTGTTGCAATTTCCGAAACACGAAAACTGTTATCTCTTGAAATACTTATATTGCATTATGATTATGTTAATGTGACATTTATTTAAAAACCTAATATGGTAACTAACTATTGTAAAAAATGTATTAGCTGCAATTGTAAAAAATGTTTAATTTTGATTAAAATTAAAATATTTTTTGGAAAAAAACACACAAAAAAACAGTCTTTTAAATTAACAAAATCAACAAAAAAATTTTTTTTAAAACATCTAACAAGGCTGCAAGAAACCACTATTAGATTTGGACAACTTAAAAGATTGCAAATGATATGAATCAGGAAAACAAGAAGGGAGCGAATTCCAAAGAACTGATGCTTGAGGAAAAAAACTAGACAAATAAGTCACAGTGAAAGGATGAGACTTAATTGAATGATGAATAACACAAAAATTAAATTTAGTAAATGGCACAAGAGACGTTAGCTCTTTAGAGCAGCGCCTATTACAGTACTTATAGAATATAGAAAGAGAAGCAACATTACAACAACATAATCATAATAGAAAGTTGGCTGCAAGTCCAAGTCCGACTATGTTTATGTGTTTTTGCAACTTGTCTAAAAGAAAAAAGGGCACCATTCAAAGATCCACTCCAGATATGATAACAGTATTCCATGCAAGGACGGATTTGAGATTCATAGATATAAAGCAGAAGATCCTAAGTAAGAAAGTAGCGAGCATGATAAAAAGATGCAACTTTAGCAGATGCTAATTTAGCAATGGATTTGATCTACGGTTCCTAAGAAAGGTCGGAAGTAAGAGATAATCATAGAATAATAAGGGTAGATAACTCATTGTTACAATAGCAATTAGCCAAAAAAATATTGAGTTTTATCTGAGCTAAAGTTCACCAGACACTGAGAGCCCCATGCTGTAGCAGAAGTAAGATCCTTTTCAAGCTCAAATACCCCGTCCAAAGAGTGTTGGCTTCTTATCAAGACAAGAATAAAAGTTAGTATCATCAGTGAACAGTGCCACCTTAGATGTGAGAATTACAGAAAATAGTTACAGAAAATGAAGAAGAGTGCTGTATATGGAGAACAAGTTTTATACCACGATTGGTTAGGAAGGATTCAATAATCTTAAAGATGTTACCTGATACACCATTAGAAGAGAGCTAATGCAAAAGACCAGCATGCGAAACTTTATGAAAAATATATACTTACCAAAAATTTTTATAAAAAAGTAATTTTGTTTACTGGTAAGATAACAAAACAGGTTTTAACTGTGTTAATTAATTAAAACAATATTCATATTGCAATGCTTCATATTATTCATATTGCAAAGCTTCATAGCATATTTCATGTTGAGTTGTACAATGAATTATTATTTGTATACATTTTTTAAATACACAATCAACAAGGCTGCAAGCAAATATTATTTAAGTAAGAAATTAACAGAAAGCAAAGAAGTTGAAAAAACAAGAAAGCAGTTGACAAAAGAAAAACTATAAATTGTATGAGTTAGAAAACTCCAAAGCTCTGATGTTTGCGGGAAAAAAAATCAGATAAATAAAGGATTCTTAAGCATGAAGGAACAGTAATAGTAAAAGAATGCTACTTAGTTTAATTACAAGTAACGCATAATTGAGTTTTGGTTGATGGGACAAGTAATAAAAACTCACTTGAGCAGAAACCATAGTAAATTTTTGTAGAAACACCGAGAAGAACCAGCTCAAACATAAAGTAAATACTCCATGCAAGCACAAATAAAAGATTTATAGAGATAGAAAATAACAAACATCTCTAGCTGATGCATTTTCCAATGGACTTAATATATGGTTATTATGAGAGGTCATTGGTGAAAAATAATCATAGAAAACATAAAAATAGAGGACTCTGTAGAAAATACATGTTTCAGCTAAAAAATAGAAAGAATCAGAATTCATTTAAAAAAATGTAAAAAAAAAACCTATCTGCTGATGTTGCAGAATGAAATAAGAATTTTTTTTTAAATGATAGCCAAGTATCATCTCAGACATCTGTAAACTTGTTGTGTAATTTTGTTAGCCCAGTTACTTCAGAATCTTTTGAAGCATCAAGCACTTCTGGTGTCTTTGGGAGTAGCTACTCTGGTTCAACATGAACCCCATATAAAAAACAAAGGTTAATAGAAAAATATATTTCAAGAACGAGCTCAGACCAGAAAGATGTTTTTGACTTGCAAGTTGCCAAATTTTTTTTGCATGCAATATTCCATTTAATGCTGTAGAAAATAGAGAATTTAAAAATTGTGTTAATTTTTTGAGACCTGGTTATGATCCTCCGAACCGGAAGAAACTTTCAGGAGAGTTACTGGATAAAGTGAACGGTGAGGTAGTTGCATCTATGAAAAGTGAATTTGCAAATAATAGGAATACTATTACACTGATACAAGATGGTTGGAGCAGTGTCAGATATGATCCATTTATTGCTCACAATGTACATAATGGAAAGACCCCATATTTAATCTCCGCTATAGATGCAGGAAGTGAAAAAAAAACTTCAGAATATTGTTTTCAATTAGCCATTCAAGCAATAAAACACATCAAGAGGGTTTATGAGCAAGATATAAGTATAATAATACTGTATATAGTATTTATGTATATAGTATTTAATTTAATTTAAATTAACTAAAAATATAAGAATAATTCTCTACTTCCAACAGGTATTTGCTATTTGTACAGATAATTAAAAAAAAATTAAAAAGATAAAAGAAGTTCTTAAAGTGGAATATCTGTTGTTACTTACATATGGATGCTCAGCTCATTACTTAAATTTAGTTGAGAAGCATGTGACTCCAAATTTTCGGGCACATTTAATTGAAGTTAACAAATACTTCCGAAACCATCACCAACCACATGTGAGTAAATATTGTTTATAATATATTATTTTAATTTTACAGTTTAATTTTTTTGTACTTTTTTATTAAGTGAATTATGATAATATATATCAACTAATTAAACTAGTTCTTAATTTCAGGGATGGCTTTTGGATGATAGGAATGGATTTATGCCGCAACTTCCTAATGATAAACGATGGAACTCTCAAGTAGACTGTTTAAAAACTTATATTAAAAATTATAACCGTTACCTTGATATTATAGAGAAGCATGAAGGTGATATTAAACATGATATCAAGAAAATTATAGATAATGCTGGAAATTTTAGAGAAGCTAAAAATCTTCTAATTCAATTTTTTACATATCTAACTTTAGATAAAGTAGATATGTAAAAAAAAATTGTTATTCATTAAAATATTTTAAACTATGGTTTCAATATACTGTTAAAATATTTGCAAAGATATTTAAAAAAAGAAGTTATATTTATAGCTACAAAGTGACTCAACATCATTGTCAGATGCATGTGAAATTTGGTTATCTCTCCTGAAGGATGAAGACCTGAAGCCATATAATATGGAAATTAAGTAAAAATTTGATGAAACAATGGAACCTTTTAATTTTTTGGCAAATTTGACTGATATTAAATACCAAGGTATGGCAACCAAATCTAACCCAAAAATTTAAAGAACAAATTAAATCTACATTACTTACATAAGACATTAGTTGATTCTAGACTACAGACACAATTTATGACATAATATCCATATATTTACATTTCTCATTTTTAATATATAAAGCAGGAATACAATATTCTTTAA